>NW_027473373.1:621773-932660 GCF_050947335.1 Megachile rotundata | reverse complement strand
AGTTATCCTATCTGAGCACAATTCAACACCACAATGAGCAATTTTGCTCGTTTTGCACGAATTTTACTCGTTTTGAACGAATTTTGCTCATTTTCAAACGATTCAGCCTCTAATTCGCTCATATCCGCTGTAATTCGACTCTGTACTATCTAGTTATGTTAAGTTATCCTATCTGAGCACAATTCAACACCACAATGAACAATTTTGCTGGTTTTGAACGAATTATGCTCATTTTCGCACGATTCAGCCTTTAATTCGCACATATCCGCTGTAATTCGACTCTGTACTATCTAGTTATGTTAAGTTATCTTATCTGAGCACAATTCAACACCACAATGAACAATTTTGCTCGTTTTGCACGAATTTTGCTCGTTTTGCACGAATTATGCTCATTTTCGCACGATTCAGCCTCTAATTCGCACATATCCGCTGTAATTCGACTCTGTACTATCTAGTCATGTTAAGTTATCGTAACTGAGCACAATTCAACACCACAATGAACAATTTTGCTCGTTTTGGACGAATTATGCTCATTTTCGCACGATTCAGCCTCTAATTCGCACATATCCGCTGTAATTCGACTCTGTACTATCTAGTCATGTTAAGTTATCGTAACTGAGCACAATTCAACACCACAATGAACAATTTTGCTGGTTTTGAAGGAATTATGCTCATTTTCGCACGATTCAGCCTCTAATTCGCACATATCCGCTGTAATTCGACTCTGTACTATCTAGTCATGTTAAGTTATCGTAACTGAGCACAATTCAACACCACAATGAACAATTTTGCTGGTTTTGAACGAATTATGCTCATTTTCTCACGATTCAGCCTCTAATTCGCACATATCCGCTGTAATTCGACTCTGTACTATCTAGTTATGTTAAGTTATCCTATCTGAGCACAATTCAACGCCACAATGAACAATTTTGCTCGTTTTGCACGAATTTTGCTCGTTTTGCACGAATTATGCTCATTTTCGCACGATTCAGCCTCTAATTCGCACATATCCGCTGTAATTCGACTCTGTACTATCCAGTCATGTTAAGTTATCGTAACTGAGCACAATTCAACACCACAATGAACAATTTTGCTCGTTTTGAACGAATTATGCTCATTTTCGCACGATTCAGCCTCTAATTCGCACATATCCGCTGTAATTCGACTCTGTACTATCTAGTCATGTTAGGTTATCGTAAATGAGCACAATTCAACACCACAGTGAACAATTTTGCTGGTTTTGAACGAATTATGCTCATTTTCGCACGATTCAGCCTCTAATTCGCACATATCCGCTGTAATTCGACTCTGTACTATCTAGTTATGTTAAGTTATCCTATCTGAGCACAATTCAACACCACAATGAACAATTTTGCTCGTTTTGAACGAATTATGCTCATTTTCGCACGATTCAGCCTCTAATTCGCACATATTCGCTGTAATTCGACTCTGTACTATCTAGTCATGTTAAGTTATCGTAACTGAGCACAATTCAACACCACAATGAACAATTTTGCTGGTTTTGAACGAATTATGCTCATTTTCGAACGATTCAGCCTCTAATTCGCACATATCCGCTGTAATTCGACTCTGTACTATCTAGTTATGTTAAGTTATCCTATCTGAGCACAATTCAACACCACAACGAACAATTTTGCTCGTTTTGCACGAATTATGCTCATTTTCGCACGATTCAGCCTCTAATTCGCACATATCCGCTGTAATTCGACTCTGTACTATCTAGTCATGTTAAGTTATCGTAACTGAGCACAATTCAACACCACAATGAACAATTTTGCTGGTTTTGAACGAATTATGCTCATTTTCTCACGATTCAGCCTCTAATTCGCACATATCCGCTGTAATTCGACTCTCTACTATCTAGTTATGTTAAGTTATCCTATCTGAGCACAATTCAACACCACAATGAGCAATTTTGCTCGTTTTGCACGAATTTTACTCGTTTTGAACGAATTTTGCTCACTTTCAAACGATTCAGCCTCTAATTCGCTCATATCCGCTGTAATTCGACTCTGTACTATCTAGTTATGTTAAGTTATCCTATCTGAGCACAATTCAACACCACAATGAACAATTTTGCTGGTTTTGAACGAATTATGCTCATTTTCGCACGATTCAGCCTTTAATTCGCACATATCCGCTGTAATTCGACTCTGTACTATCTAGTTATGTTAAGTTATCTTATCTGAACACAATTCAACACCACAATGAACAATTTTGCTCGTTTTGCACGAATTTTGCTCGTTTTGCACGAATTATGCTCATTTTCGCACGATTCAGCCTCTAATTCGCACATATCCGCTGTAATTCGACTCTGTACTATCTAGTCATGTTAAGTTATCGTAACTGAGCACAATTCAACACCACAATGAACAATTTTGCTCGTTTTGGACGAATTATGCTCATTTTCGCACGATTCAGCCTCTAATTCGCACATATCCGCTGTAATTCGACTCTGTACTATCTAGTCATGTTAAGTTATCGTAACTGAGCACAATTCAACACCACAATGAACAATTTTGCTGGTTTTGAAGGAATTATGCTCATTTTCGCACGATTCAGCCTCTAATTCGCACATATCCGCTGTAATTCGACTCTGTACTATCTAGTCATGTTAAGTTATCGTAACTGAGCACAATTCAACACCACAATGAACAATTTTGCTGGTTTTGAACGAATTATGCTCATTTTCTCACGATTCAGCCTCTAATTCGCACATATCCGCTATAATTCGACTCTGTACTATCTAGTTATGTTAAGTTATCCTATCTGAGCACAATTCAACGCCACAATGAACAATTTTGCTCGTTTTGCACGAATTTTGCTCGTTTTGCACGAATTATGCTCATTTTCGCACGATTCAGCCTCTAATTCGCACATATCCGCTGTAATTCGACTCTGTACTATCCAGTCATGTTAAGTTATCGTAACTGAGCACAATTCAACACCACAATGAACAATTTTGCTCGTTTTGAACGAATTACGCTCATTTTCGCACGATTCAGCCTCTAATTCGCACATATCCGCTGTAATTCCACTCTGTACTATCTAGTCATGTTAAGTTATCGTAAATGAGCACAATTCAACACCACAGTGAACAATTTTGCTGGTTTTGAACGAATTATGCTCATTTTCGAACGATTCAGCCTCTAATTCGCACATATCCGCTGTAATTCGACTCTGTACTATCTAGTTATGTTAAGTTATCCTATCTGAGCACAATTCAACACCACAACGAACAATTTTGCTCGTTTTGCACGAATTATGCTCATTTTCGCACGATTCAGCCTCTAATTCGCACATATCCGCTGTAATTCGACTCTGTACTATCTAGTCATGTTAAGTTATCGTAACTGAGCACAATTCAACACCACAATGAACAATTTTGCTGGTTTTGAACGAATTATGCTCATTTTCTCACGATTCAGCCTCTAATTCGCACATATCCGCTGTAATTCGACTCTGTACTATCTAGTTATGTTAAGTTATCCTATCTGAGCACAATTCAACACCACAATGAGCAATTTTGCTCGTTTTGCACGAATTTTACTCGTTTTGAACGAATTTTGCTCATTTTCAAACGATTCAGCCTCTAATTCGCTCATATCCGCTGTAATTCGACTCTGTACTATCTAGTTATGTTAAGTTATCCTATCGGAGCACAATTCAACACCACAATGAACAATTTTGCTGGTTTTGAACGAATTATGCTCATTTTCGCACGATTCAGCCTTTAATTCGCACATATCCGCTGTAATTCGACTCTGTACTATCTAGTTATGTTCAGTTATCCTATCTGAGCACAATTCAACACCACAATGAGCAATTTTGCTCGTTTTGCACGAATTTTACTCGTTTTGAACGAATTTTGCTCATTTTCAAACGATTCAGCCTCTAATTCGCTCATATCCGCTGTAATTCGACTCTGTACTATCTAGTTATGTTAAGTTATCCTATCTGAGCACAATTCAACACCACAATGAACAATTTTGCTGGTTTTGAACGAATTATGCTCATTTTCGCACGATTCAGCCTTTAATTCGCACATATCCGCTGTAATTCGACTCTGTACTATCTAGTTATGTTAAGTTATCTTATCTGAGCACAATTCAACACCACAATGAACAATTTTGCTCGTTTTGCACGAATTTTGCTCGTTTTGCACGAATTATGCTCATTTTCGCACGATTCAGCCTCTAATTCGCACATATCCGCTGTAATTCGACTCTGTACTATCTAGTCATGTTAAGTTATCGTAACTGAGCACAATTCAACACCACAATGAACAATTTTGCTCGTTTTGGACGAATTATGCTCATTTTCGCACGATTCAGCCTCTAATTCGCACATATCCGCTGTAATTCGACTCTGTACTATCTAGTCATGTTAAGTTATCGTAACTGAGCACAATTCAACACCACAATGAACAATTTTGCTGGTTTTGAAGGAATTATGCTCATTTTCGCACGATTCAGCCTCTAATTCGCACATATCCGCTGTAATTCGACTCTGTACTATCTAGTCATGTTAAGTTATCGTAACTGAGCACAATTCAACACCACAATGAACAATTTTGCTGGTTTTGAACGAATTATGCTCATTTTCTCACGATTCAGCCTCTAATTCGCACATATCCGCTGTAATTCGACTCTGTACTATCTAGTTATGTTAAGTTATCCTATCTGAGCACAATTCAACGCCACAATGAACAATTTTGCTCGTTTTGAACGAATTATGCTCATTTTCGCACGATTCAGCCTCTAATTCGCACATATTCGCTGTAATTCGACTCTGTACTATCTAGTCATGTTAAGTTATCGTAACTGAGCACAATTCAACACCACAATGAACAATTTTGCTGGTTTTGAACGAATTATGCTCATTTTCGTACGATTCAGCCTCTAATTCGCACATATCCGCTGTAATTCGACTCTGTACTATCTAGTTATGTTAAGTTATCCTATCTGAGCACAATTCAACACCACAACGAACAATTTTGCTCGTTTTGCACGAATTATGCTCATTTTCGCACGATTCAGCCTCTAATTCGCACATATCCGCTGTAATTCGACTCTGTACTATCTAGTCATGTTAAGTTATCGTAACTGAGCACAATTCAACACCACAATGAACAATTTTGCTGGTTTTGAACGAATTATGCTCATTTTCTCACGATTCAGCCTCTAATTCGCACATATCCGCTGTAATTCGACTCTCTACTATCTAGTTATGTTAAGTTATCCTATCTGAGCACAATTCAACACCACAATGAGCAATTTTGCTCGTTTTGCACGAATTTTACTCGTTTTGAACGAATTTTGCTCACTTTCAAACGATTCAGCCTCTAATTCGCTCATATCCGCTGTAATTCGACTCTGTACTATCTAGTTATGTTAAGTTATCCTATCTGAGCACAATTCAACACCACAATGAACAATTTTGCTGGTTTTGAACGAATTATGCTCATTTTCGCACGATTCAGCCTTTAATTCGCACATATCCGCTGTAATTCGACTCTGTACTATCTAGTTATGTTAAGTTATCTTATCTGAACACAATTCAACACCACAATGAACAATTTTGCTCGTTTTGCACGAATTTTGCTCGTTTTGCACGAATTATGCTCATTTTCGCACGATTCAGCCTCTAATTCGCACATATCCGCTGTAATTCGACTCTGTACTATCTAGTCATGTTAAGTTATCGTAACTGAGCACAATTCAACACCACAATGAACAATTTTGCTCGTTTTGGACGAATTATGCTCATTTTCGCACGATTCAGCCTCTAATTCGCACATATCCGCTGTAATTCGACTCTGTACTATCTAGTCATGTTAAGTTATCGTAACTGAGCACAATTCAACACCACAATGAACAATTTTGCTGGTTTTGAAGGAATTATGCTCATTTTCGCACGATTCAGCCTCTAATTCGCACATATCCGCTGTAATTCGACTCTGTACTATCTAGTCATGTTAAGTTATCGTAACTGAGCACAATTCAACACCACAATGAACAATTTTGCTGGTTTTGAACGAATTATGCTCATTTTCTCACGATTCAGCCTCTAATTCGCACATATCCGCTATAATTCGACTCTGTACTATCTAGTTATGTTAAGTTATCCTATCTGAGCACAATTCAACGCCACAATGAACAATTTTGCTCGTTTTGCACGAATTTTGCTCGTTTTGCACGAATTATGCTCATTTTCGCACGATTCAGCCTCTAATTCGCACATATCCGCTGTAATTCGACTCTGTACTATCCAGTCATGTTAAGTTATCGTAACTGAGCACAATTCAACACCACAATGAACAATTTTGCTCGTTTTGAACGAATTACGCTCATTTTCGCACGATTCAGCCTCTAATTCGCACATATCCGCTGTAATTCGACTCTGTACTATCTAGTCATGTTAAGTTATCGTAAATGAGCACAATTCAACACCACAGTGAACAATTTTGCTGGTTTTGAACGAATTATGCTCATTTTCGAACGATCCAGCCTCTAATTCGCACATATCCGCTGTAATTCGACTCTGTACTATCTAGTTATGTTAAGTTATCCTATCTGAGCACAATTCAACACCACAACGAACAATTTTGCTCGTTTTGCACGAATTATGCTCATTTTCGCACGATTCAGCCTCTAATTCGCACATATCGGCTGTAATTCGACTCTGTACTATCTTGTTATGTTAAGTTATCCTATCTGAGCACAATTCAACGCCACAATGAACAATTTTGCTCGTTTTGCACGAATTTTGCTCGTTTTGCACGAATTATGCTCATTTTCGCACGATTCAGCCTCTAATTCGCACATATCCGCTGTAATTCGACTCTGTACTATCTAGTCATGTTAAGTTATCGTAACTGAGCACAATTCAACACCACAATGAACAATTTTGCTGGTTTTGAACGAATTATGCTCATTTTCTCACGATTCAGCCTCTAATTCGCACATATCCGCTATAATTCGACTCTGTACTATCTAGTTATGTTAAGTTATCCTATCTGAGCACAATTCAACGCCACAATGAACAATTTTGCTCGTTTTGCACGAATTTTGCTCGTTTTGCACGAATTATGCTCATTTTCGCACGATTCAGCCTCTAATTCGCACATATCCGCTGTAATTCGACTCTGTACTATCCAGTCATGTTAAGTTATCGTAACTGAGCACAATTCAACACCACAATGAACAATTTTGCTCGTTTTGAACGAATTACGCTCATTTTCGCACGATTCAGCCTCTAATTCGCACATATCCGCTGTAATTCGACTCTGTACTATCTAGTCATGTTAAGTTATCGTAAATGAGCACAATTCAACACCACAGTGAACAATTTTGCTGGTTTTGAACGAATTATGCTCATTTTCGGACGATTCAGCCTCTAATTCGCACATATCCGCTGTAATTCGACTCTGTACTATCTAGTTATGTTAAGTTATCCTATCTGAGCACAATTCAACACCACAACGAACAATTTTGCTCGTTTTGCACGAATTATGCTCATTTTCGCACGATTCAGCCTCTAATTCGCACATATCCGCTGTAATTCGACTCTGTACTATCTAGTCATGTTAAGTTATCGTAACTGAGCACAATTCAACACCACAATGAACAATTTTGCTGGTTTTGAACGAATTATGCTCATTTTCTCACGATTCAGCCTCTAATTCGCACATATCCGCTGTAATTCGACTCTGTACTATCTAGTTATGTTAAGTTATCCTATCTGAGCACAATTCAACACCACAATGAGCAATTTTGCTCGTTTTGCACGAATTTTACTCGTTTTGAACGAATTTTGCTCATTTTCAAACGATTCAGCCTCTAATTCGCTCATATCCGCTGTAATTCGACTCTGTACTATCTAGTTATGTTAAGTTATCCTATCGGAGCACAATTCAACACCACAATGAACAATTTTGCTGGTTTTGAACGAATTATGCTCGTTTTGGACGAATTATGCTCATTTTCGCACGATTCAGCCTCTAATTCGCACATATCCGCTGTAATTCGACTCTCTACTATCTAGTTATGTTAAGTTATCCTATCTGAGCACAATTCAACACCACAATGAGCAATTTTGCTCGTTTTGCACGAATTTTACTCGTTTTGAACGAATTTTGCTCACTTTCAAACGATTCAGCCTCTAATTCGCTCATATCCGCTGTAATTCGACTCTGTACTATCTAGTTATGTTAAGTTATCCTATCTGAGCACAATTCAACACCACAATGAACAATTTTGCTGGTTTTGAACGAATTATGCTCATTTTCGCACGATTCAGCCTTTAATTCGCACATATCCGCTGTAATTCGACTCTGTACTATCTAGTTATGTTAAGTTATCTTATCTGAACACAATTCAACACCACAATGAACAATTTTGCTCGTTTTGCACGAATTTTGCTCGTTTTGCACGAATTATGCTCATTTTCGCACGATTCAGCCTCTAATTCGCACATATCCGCTGTAATTCGACTCTGTACTATCTAGTCATGTTAAGTTATCGTAACTGAGCACAATTCAACACCACAATGAACAATTTTGCTCGTTTTGGACGAATTATGCTCATTTTCGCACGATTCAGCCTCTAATTCGCACATATCCGCTGTAATTCGACTCTGTACTATCTAGTCATGTTAAGTTATCGTAACTGAGCACAATTCAACACCACAATGAACAATTTTGCTGGTTTTGAAGGAATTATGCTCATTTTCGCACGATTCAGCCTCTAATTCGCACATATCCGCTGTAATTCGACTCTGTACTATCTAGTCATGTTAAGTTATCGTAACTGAGCACAATTCAACACCACAATGAACAATTTTGCTGGTTTTGAACGAATTATGCTCATTTTCGCACGATTCAGCCTCTAATTCGCACATATCCGCTGTAATTCGACTCTGTACTGTCTAGTTATGTTAAGTTATCCTATCTGAGCACAATTCAACACCACAACGAACAATTTTGCTCGTTTTGCACGAATTTTGCTCGTTTTGCACGAATTATGCTCATTTTCGCACGATTCAGCCTCTAATTCGCACATATCCGCTGTAATTCGACTCTGTACTATCCAGTCATGTTAAGTTATCGTAACTGAGCACAATTCAACACCACAATGAACAATTTTGCTCGTTTTGAACGAATTACGCTCATTTTCGCACGATTCAGCCTCTAATTCGCACATATCCGCTGTAATTCGACTCTGTACTATCTAGTCATGTTAAGTTATCGTAAATGAGCACAATTCAACACCACAGTGAACAATTTTGCTGGTTTTGAACGAATTATGCTCATTTTCGAACGATTCAGCCTCTAATTCGCACATATCCGCTGTAATTCGACTCTGTACTATCTAGTTATGTTAAGTTATCCTATCTGAGCACAATTCAACACCACAACGAACAATTTTGCTCGTTTTGCACGAATTATGCTCATTTTCGCACGATTCAGCCTCTAATTCGCACATATCGGCTGTAATTCGACTCTGTACTATCTTGTTATGTTAAGTTATCCTATCTGAGCACAATTCAACGCCACAATGAACAATTTTGCTCGTTTTGCACGAATTTTGCTCGTTTTGCACGAATTATGCTCATTTTCGCACGATTCAGCCTCTAATTCGCACATATCCGCTGTAATTCGACTCTGTACTATCTAGTCATGTTAAGTTATCGTAACTGAGCACAATTCAACACCACAATGAACAATTTTGCTGGTTTTGAACGAATTATGCTCATTTTCTCACGATTCAGCCTCTAATTCGCACATATCCGCTATAATTCGACTCTGTACTATCTAGTTATGTTAAGTTATCCTATCTGAGCACAATTCAACGCCACAATGAACAATTTTGCTCGTTTTGCACGAATTTTGCTCGTTTTGCACGAATTATGCTCATTTTCGCACGATTCAGCCTCTAATTCGCACATATCCGCTGTAATTCGACTCTGTACTATCCAGTCATGTTAAGTTATCGTAACTGAGCACAATTCAACACCACAATGAACAATTTTGCTCGTTTTGAACGAATTACGCTCATTTTCGCACGATTCAGCCTCTAATTCGCACATATCCGCTGTAATTCGACTCTGTACTATCTAGTCATGTTAAGTTATCGTAAATGAGCACAATTCAACACCACAGTGAACAATTTTGCTGGTTTTGAACGAATTATGCTCATTTTCGGACGATTCAGCCTCTAATTCGCACATATCCGCTGTAATTCGACTCTGTACTATCTAGTTATGTTAAGTTATCCTATCTGAGCACAATTCAACACCACAACGAACAATTTTGCTCGTTTTGCACGAATTATGCTCATTTTCGCACGATTCAGCCTCTAATTCGCACATATCCGCTGTAATTCGACTCTGTACTATCTAGTCATGTTAAGTTATCGTAACTGAGCACAATTCAACACCACAATGAACAATTTTGCTGGTTTTGAACGAATTATGCTCATTTTCTCACGATTCAGCCTCTAATTCGCACATATCCGCTGTAATTCGACTCTGTACTATCTAGTTATGTTAAGTTATCCTATCTGAGCACAATTCAACACCACAATGAGCAATTTTGCTCGTTTTGCACGAATTTTACTCGTTTTGAACGAATTTTGCTCATTTTCAAACGATTCAGCCTCTAATTCGCTCATATCCGCTGTAATTCGACTCTGTACTATCTAGTTATGTTAAGTTATCCTATCGGAGCACAATTCAACACCACAATGAACAATTTTGCTGGTTTTGAACGAATTATGCTCGTTTTGGACGAATTATGCTCATTTTCGCACGATTCAGCCTCTAATTCGCACATATCCGCTGTAATTCGACTCTGTACTATCTAGTCATGTTAAGTTATCGTAACTGAGCACAATTGAACACCACAATGAACAATTTTGCTGGTTTTGAAGGAATTATGCTCAATTTCGCACGATTCAGCCTCTAATTCGCACATATCCGCTGTAATTCGACTCTGTACTATCTAGTCATGTTAAGTTATCGTAACTGAGCACAATTCAACACCACAATGAACAATTTTGCTGGTTTTGAACGAATTATGCTCATTTTCTCACGAGTCAGCCTCTAATTCGCACATATCCGCTGTAATTCGACTCTGTACTATCTAGTTATGTTAAGTTATCCTATCTGAGCACAATTCAACACCACAATGAGCAATTTTGCTCGTTTTGCACGAATTTTGCTCCTTTTGCACGAATTATGCTCATTTTCGCACGATTCAGCCTCTAATTCGCACATCCGCTGTAATTCGACTCTGTACTCTCTAGTTATGTTAAGTTATCCTATCTGAGCACAATTCAACACCACAATGAACAATTTTGCTCGTTTTGCACGAATTTTGCTCGTTTTGCACGAATTATGCTCATTTTCGCACGATTCAGCCTCTAATTCGCACATATCCGCTGTATTTCGACTCTGTACTATCTAGTCATGTTAAGTTAACGTAACTGAGCACAATTCAACACCACAATGAACAATTTTGCTGGTTTTGAACGAATTATGCTCATTTTCGCACGATTCAGCCTCTAATTCGCACATATCCGCTGTAATTCGACTCTGTACTGTCTAGTTATGTTAAGTTATCCTATCTGAGCACAATTCAACACCACAACGAACAATTTTGCTCGTTTTGCACGAATTATGCTCATGTTCGCACGATTCAGCCTCTAATTCGCACATATCCGCTGTAATTCGACTCTGTACTATCTAGTCATGTTAAGTTATCGTAACTGAGCACAATTCAACACCACAATGAACAATTTTGCTCGTTTTGAACGAATTATGCTCATTTTCGCACGATTCAGCCTCTAATTCGCACATATCCGCTGTAATTCGACTCTGTACTATCTAGTTATGTTAAGTTATCCTATCTGAGCACAATTCGACACCACAATGAACAATTTTGCTCGTTTTGCACGAATTTTGCTCGTTTTGAACAAATTTTGCTCATTTTCGAACGATTCAGCCTCTAATTCGCACATATCCGCTGTGATTCGACTCTGTACTATCTAGTTATGTTAAGTTATCCTATCTGAGCACAATTCAACACCACAACGAACAATTTTGCTCGTTTTGCACGAATTATGCTCATTTTCGCACGATTCAGCCTCTAATTCGCACATATCCGCTGTAATTCGACTCTGTACTATCTAGTCATGTTAAGTTATCGTAACTGAGCACAATTCAACACCACAATGAACAATTTTGCTGGTTTTGAACGAATTATGCACATTTTCGCACGATTCAGCCTCTAATTCGCACATATCCGCTGTAATTCGACTCTGTACTATCTAGTCATGTTAAGTTATCGTAACTGAGCACAATTCAAGACCACAATGAACAATTTTGCTCGTTTTGCACGAATTTTGCTCGTTTTGAACGAATTTTGCTCATTTTCGAACGATTCAGCCTCTAATTCGCACATATCCGCTGTGATTCGACTCTGTACTATCTAGTTATGTTAAGTTATCCTATCTGAGCACAATTCAACACCACAATGAACAATTTTGATCGTTTTGAACGGATTATGCTCATTTTCGCACGATTCAGCCTCTAATTCGCACATATCCGCTGTAATTCGACTCTGTACTATCTAGTTATGTTAAGTTATCCTATCTGAGCACAATTCAACACCACAATGAACAATTTTGCTCGTTTTGCACGAATTATGCTCATTTTCGCACGATTCAGCCTCTAATTCGCACATATCCGCTGTAATTCGACTCTGTACTATCTAGTTATGTTAAGTTATCCTATCTGAGCACAATTCGACACCACAATGAACAATTTTGCTCGTTTTGCACGAATTTTGCTCGTTTTGAACAAATTTTGCTCATTTTCGAACGATTCAGCCTCTAATTCGCACATATCCGCTGTGATCCGACTCTGTACGATCTAGTTATGTTAAGTTATCCTATCTGAGCACAATTCAACACCACAACGAACAATTTTGCTCGTTTTGCACGAATTATGCTCATTTTCGCACGATTCAGCCTCTAATTCGCACATATCCGCTGTAATTCGACTCTGTACTATCTAGTCATGTTAAGTTATCGTAACTGAGCACAATTCAACACCACAATGAACAATTTTGCTGGTTTTGAACGAATTATGCACATTTTCGCACGATTCAGCCTCTAATTCGCACATATCCGCTGTAATTCGACTCTGTACTATCTAGTCATGTTAAGTTATCGTAACTGAGCACAATTCAACACCACAATGAACAATTTTGCTCGTTTTGCACGAATTTTGCTCGTTTTGAACGAATTTTGCTCATTTTCGAACGATTCAGCCTCTAATTCGCACATATCCGCTGTGATTCGACTCTGTACTATCTAGTTATGTTAAGTTATCCTATCTGAGCACAATTCAACACCACAATGAACAATTTTGATCGTTTTGAACGGATTATGCTCATTTTCGCACGATTCAGCCTCTAATTCGCACATATCCGCTGTAATTCGACTCTGTACTATCTAGTTATGTTAAGTTATCCTATCTGAGCACAATTCAACACCACAATGAACAATTTTGCTCGTTTTGCACGAATTATGCTCATTTTCGCACGATTCAGCCTCTAATTCGCACATATCCGCTGTATTTCGACTCTGTACTATCTAGTCATGTTAAGTTATCGTAACTGAGCACAATTCAACACCACAATGAACAATTTTGCTGGTTTTGAACGAATTATGCTCATTTTCTCACGATTCAGCCTCTAATTCGCACATATCCGCTGTAATTCGACTCTGTACTATCTAGTTATGTTAAGTTATCCTATCTGAGCACAATTAAACACCACAATGAGCAATTTTGCTCGTTTTGCACGAATTTTGCTCGTTTTGAACGAATTTTGCTCATTTTCAAACGATTCAGCCTCTAATTCGCACATATCCGCTGTAATTCGACTCTGTACTATCTAGTTGTGTTAAGTTATCCTATCTGAGCACAATTCAACACCACAATGAACAATTTTGCTCGTTTTGAACGAATTATGCTCATTTTCGCACGATTCAGCCTCTAATTCGCACATATCCGCTGTAATTCGACTCTGTACTATCTAGTCATGTTAAGTTATCGTAACTGAGCACAATTCAACACCACAATGAACAATTTTGCTGGTTTTGAACGAATTATGCTCATTTTCGCACGATTCAGCCTCTAATTCGCACATATCCGCTGTAATTCGACTCTGTACTATCTAGTTGTGTTAAGTTATCCTATCTGAGCACAATTCAACACCACAATGAACAATTTTGCTCGTTTTGCACGAATTATGCTCATTTTCGCACGATTCAGCCTCTAATTCGCACATATCAGCTGTAATTCGACTCTGTACTATCTAGTCATGTTATGTTATCGTAACTGAGCACAATTCAACACCACAATGAACAATTTTGCTCGTTTTGAACGAATTATGCTCATTTTCGCACGATTCAGCCTCTAATTCGCACATATCCGCTGTAATTCGACTCTGTACTATCTAGTCATGTTAAGTTATCGTAACTGAGCACAATTCAACACCACAATGAACAATTTTGCTGGTTTTGAACGAATTATGCTCATTTTCGCACGATTCAGCCTCTAATTCGCACATATCCGCTGTAATTCGACTCTGTACTATCTAGTTATGTTAAGTTATCCTATCTGAGCACAATTCAACACCACAATGAACAATTTTGCTCGTTTTGCACGAATTTTGCTCGTTTTGCACGAATTATGCTCATTTTCGCACGATTCAGCCTCTAATTCGCACATATCCGCTGTAATTCGACTCTGTACTATCTGGTCATGTTAAGTTATCGTAACTGAGCACAATTCAACACCACAATGAACAATTTTGCTCGTTTTGAACGAATTATGCTCATTTTCGCACGATTCAGCCCCTAATTCGCACATATCTGCTGTAATTCGACTCTGTACTATCTAGTTATGTTAAGTTATCCTACCTGAGCACAATTCAACACCACAACGAACAATTTTGCTCGTTTTGCACGAATTATGCTCATTTTCGCACGATTCAGCCTCTAATTCGCACATATCCGCTGTAATTCGACTCTGTACTATCTACTTATGTTAAGTTATCGTAACTGAGCACAATTCAACACCACAATGAACAATTTTGCTCGTTTTGAACGAATTATGCTCATTTTCGCACGATTCAGCCTCTAATTCGCACATATCCGCTGTAATTCGACTCTGTACTATCTAGTTATGTTAAGTTATCCTACCTGAGCACAATTCAACACCACAACGAACAATTTTGCTCGTTTTGCACGAATTATGCTCATTTTCGCACGATTCAGCCTCTAATTCGCACATATCCGCTGTAATTCGACTCTGTACTATCTACTTATGTTAAGTTATCGTAACTGAGCACAATTCAACACCACAATGAACAATTTTGCTCGTTTTGAACGAATTATGCTCATTTTCGCACGATTCAGCCTCTAATTCGCACATATCCGCTGTAATTCGACTCTGTACTATCTAGTTATGTTAAGTTATCCTATCTGAGCACAATTCAACACCACAATGAACAATTTTGCTCGTTTTGCACGAATTTTGCTCGTAATGAACTTATTTTCTCATTTTCGCACGATTCAGCCTCTAATTCGCACATATCACACAATCACACAATCGCACGCACACAATCACGCAATCACACAATCACAATCAGACCCTCCCACACAATGACACACACAATCGCAAACACACAGTCACACACACGCAATCACACACACACGATCGCACATTCACACATACGCAATCGCACAATCACAATCACACACGCACAAACACACACACATAATCACCAACACACAATCACCCACACACACAATCACACACACACAACCACACACGCACAATCACACACACATAATCACCAACACACAATCACACACATACAAACACACACACACAATCACACACACACGATCACACACACATGTTAGAGAAAAATTAGATTTGCTCTCGTCAATGGTTCTGGGGTAAGTGCCAAGAGGTCAAACTTAGTCCTCTTACCAGAAGGCATCCTCGCCTTCGCCACTCCGTGGCCAGATCCTTGAGGAACAATGTTCCTATTCATTCCGGCAACGCAACGTCGGGCTGCTTGCCTTTCCCAATTTTCCTCATTCAAACAAATAAGTCTGCAACATCCGATTGCCATGTGACGTCAAGTCACTGGCAATCGTCTGTCGCCCTAGCTGTCCGTTTACAACCATTGACTCGTCCAGACCTCGCACAGTTCATCCCGATCATAAATCGTACGAAAGCAAAATAGCGGCGGGCTAATTGCCTTTGACGACCCTCAAAAATACGTTGGCGATAACACACACAATCGCACACAAACAATCGCACACACACAATCGCACACACACAATCACACAATCACACAATCACAATCACATGCACACAATCACAATCAGACACGCACACACAATCACACACGCACAATCGCACACACAATCACGCACACACAAGCCCCCACACAATTGCACACACACAATCGCACACACACAACCGCATACAACCAATCACACAATCACAATCACACACACACAATGAGTCACACACAATCGGACACACACAATGACACACACAATCATATATTCACACATACGCAATCGCACTATCACAGTCACACACGCCCAAACACTGACACACAAAGTCACACACACAATCACGCACACACAAACACCCACACAATTGCACACACACAATCACGCACACACAATCGCACACACGCAATCGCACACACACAGTTACACACACTCGCAATCACGCACACGGAACCACACACACACAATCACACATTCACAGCCACATACACACATACAATCACACACACATACAAGCGCACTCACCCCACGACACACGCACACAGTCACACACACAATCACACACACGGACACACAATCACACACACACAACCACACACGCACAAATACACACGCACAACGACACCCACACACAATCACACACACACAATCGCACACACAGTCGCACACACACAATCACACGCACACACAATCACACACACACAGTCACACACACTCGCAATCACGCACACGGAACCACAAACACACAATCACACATTCACAGTCACACACACACATACAATCACACACACGTACAATCGCGCACACCCAACGACACAGGCACACAGTCACACACACACAATCACACACACACAATCGCACACACAATCACACACACACAATCACATATTTACACACACGCAATCGCACAATTACAATCACGCACGCCCAAAAACACACACACAAAATCACACACACAATCACACACACGGACACACAATCACACACACACAACCACACACGCGCAATCACACACACACAATCGAACACACAATCACTCACACAATCACACACACAATCACACACACACATTCACACAATCACACAATCACAATCGCACGCACACAATCGAACACACAATCACTCACACAATCAAACACACAATCACACACACACAATCAGACACAAAGATTCACACACACACAATCTCACAGCCACACAATTACACACACACACAATCGCGCACACACAATCGCACACACACACAATCCCACACACACAATCGAACACACAATCACACACACATAATCACCCACATACAATCATACACACCCACACATACAATCACACGCACACAATCGCACACACAGTCACTCACACAATCACACACACAATCACACACACTCATTCACACAATCACACAACCACACAACCACACAACCACGCAATCACACAAGCACACAATCACTCAATCACACAATCACACACTCACACAATCACACAGTCACAATCACACAATCACACAATCACACAATCACACAATCACACAATCACAATCACACAAGCACAATCACACAATCGCGGTCACACAATCACGGTCACACGGTAACGGTCACACAATCACACATTCACACAATCCCACAATCACAATCACACAATCACAATCACACAATCACAATCACACAATCACAATCACACAATCACACAGTCACAATCACACAATCACACAATCAAATAATCACACAATCACACAATCACGGCCACACAATCACACATTCACACAAGTACACAATCACACAAGTACACAATCACACAATCACACAATCACACAATCACACAATCACACAATCACGCAATCACAATTACACAATCACACAATCACACAATCACGCAATCACAAAATCACACAATCACACAACCACACAACCACACAATCACACAAGCACACAATCACACAACCACCCAATCACAATTACACAATCACACAATCACACAATCACACAATCACACAATCACACCATCACACAATCACACAATCACACAATCACACAATCACAATCACACAATCACTATCACACAATCACAATCACACAATCACAATCACACAATCACACAGTCCCACAATCACACAGTCACACAATCACACAATCACAATCACGCAATCACACAATCACGATTACACAATCACGATCACACAATCACGATCACACAATCACACAGTCACACAATCACACAGTCACACAATCACACAATCACAATCACGCAATCACACAATTACGATCACACAATCACGATCACACAATAACGGTCACACAATCACGATCACACAATCACGATCGCACAACCACACAATCATACAATCACACAATCACACAATCACACAATCACACAATCACACAATCACACAATCACACAATCACACAATCACAATCACACAATCACACAATCACACAAGCACACAAGCACACAATCAGTCAATCACACAATCACACAATCACACAATCACACAGGCACACAATCACTCAATCACACAATCACACAATCACACAATCGCACAATCACACAATCACACAATCACACAATCACACAATCACACAATCACACAAGCACACAATCACACAATCACACAATCACACAATCACACAATCACACAATCACACAATCACACAGTACACACAATCACAATCACACAATCACACAATCACAATTACACAATCACACAATCACACAATCACAATTACACAATCACACAATCACACAATCACACAATCACACAATCACACAGTCACACAATCACACAATCACACAATCACACAATCACGTAATCGCACAATCACACAATCACACAATCACACAATCACAATTACACAATCACACAATCACACAGTCACACAATCGCACAATCACACAATCACACAATCACACAATCACACAATCACACAATCACACAATCACACAAGCACACAATCACTCAATCACACAATCACACAATCACACAATCACACAATCACACAATCACACAATCACACAGTACACACAATCACAATCACACAATCACACAATCACAATTACACAATCACACAATCACACAATCACACAATCACACAATCACACAATCACACAATCACCCAGTCACACAATCACACAATCACACAGTCACACAATCACACAATCACGCAATCACACAATCACACAATCACACAACCACACAACCACACAATCACACAAGCACACAATCACACAATCACACAATCACAATTACACAATCACACAATCACGCAATCACACAATCACACAATCACGGTCACACAGTCACACAATCACACAGTCACAATCACGCAATCGCACAATCACGATCACACAATCACGATAACACAATCACGATCACACAATCACACAATCACACAATCACACAATCACACAATCACACAATCACACAATCACACAATCACACAATCACACAATCACAATCACACAAGCACAATCACACAATCGCGGTCACACAATCACGGTCACACGGTAACGGTCACACAATCACACATTCACACAATCCCACAATCACAATCACACAATCACACAGTCACAATCACGCAATCGCACAATCACGATCACACAATCACGATAACACAATCACGATCACACAATCACGATCGCACAACCACTCAATCACACAATCACGCAATCACACAATCACAAAATCACACAATCACACAATCACACAATCACACAATCGCACAATCAAACAATCACACAATCACACAATCACACAATCACACAATCACACAATCACACAATCACACAATCACACAATCACAATCACACAATCACAATCACACAATCACGGCCACACAATCACACATTCACACAATCACACAATCACACAATCACACAATCACACAATCACACAATCACACAATCACACAATCACGCAATCACAATTACACAATCACACAATCACACAATCACGCAATCACAAAATCACACAATCACACAACCACACAACCACACAATCACACAAGCACACAATCACACAATCACACAATCACAATTACACAATCACACAATCACACAATCACACAATCACACAATCACACCATCACACAATCACACAATCACACAATCACACAATCACACAATCACACAATCACACAATCACACAATCACACAATCAAAATCACACAATCACAATCACACAATCACAATCACACAATCACAATCACACAATCACAATCACACAATCACAATCACACAATCACAATCACACAATCACAATCACACAATCACAATCACACAATCACAATCACACAATCACAATCACACAATCACAATCACACAATCACAATCACACAGTCACAATCACACAATCACGATCACACAATCACGATCACACAATCACAATCACACAATCACAATCACACAATCACAATCACACAATCACAATCACACAATCACACAGTCCCACAGTCACACAGTCACACAATCACACAATCACGGTCACACAATCACACAGTCACACAATCACACAGTCACACAATCACAAAATCACAAAATCACACAATCACACAATCACACAATCACACAGTCCCACAATCACACAGTCACACAATCACACAATCACAATCACGCAATCACACAATCACGATTACACAATCACGATCACACAATCACGATCACACAATCACACAGTCACACAATCACACAGTCACACAATCACACAATCACAATCACGCAATCACACAATCACGATCACACAATAACGGTCACACAATCACGATCACACAATAACGATCGCACAATCACGATCACACAATCACGATCGCACAACCACACAATCATACAATCACACAATCACACAATCACACAATCACACAATCACACAATCACACAATCAAAATTACACAATCACACAATCACACAATCACACAATCACACAATCACACAATCACACAGTCACACAATCACACAATCACACAATCACACAATCACACAATCACGTAATCACACAATCACACAATCACACAATCACACAATCACAATTACACAATCACACAATCACACAGTCACACAATCGCACAATCACACAATCACACAATCACACAATCACACAATCACACAATCACACAATCACACAATCACACAATCACACAATCACACAAGCACACAATCACTCAATCACACAATCACACAATCACACAATCACACAATCACACAATCACACAATCACACAATCACACAATCACACAGTACACACAATCACAATCACACAATCACACAATCACAATTACACAATCACACAATCACACAATCACGCAATCACAGAATCACACAATCACACAGTCACACAATCACACAATCACACAATCACACAGTCACACAATCACACACTCACACAATCACACAATCACACAATCACACAACCACACAACCACGCAATCACACAAGCATACAATCACTCAAACACACAATCACACACTCACACAATCACACAATCACACAATCACACAATCACACAATCACACAATCACACAATCACACAATCACACAATCACACAATCACAATCACACAAGCACAATCACACAATCGCGGTTACACAATCACGGTCACACAGTAACGGTCACACAATCACACATTCACACAATCCCACACTCACAATCACACAATCACAATCACACAGTCACAATCACGCAATCGCACAATCACGATCACACAATCACGATAACACAATCACGATCACACAATCACGATCGCACAACCACTCAATCACACAATCACGCAATCACACAATTACACAATCACACAATCACACAATCACGAAATCACACAATCACACAATCACACAATCACACAATCACACAATCACACAATCACACAATCACAGAATCACACAATTACACAATCACACAATCACACAATCACGAAATCACACAATCACACAATCACAGAATCACACAATCACAATTACACAATCACACAATCACACAATCACACAATCACACAATCACACAATTATACAATCACACAAGCACACCATCACTCAATCACACAATCACACACTCACACAATCATACAATCACACAATCACACAACCACACAACCACGCAATCACACAAGCACACAATCACTCAATCACACAAACACACACTCACACAATCACACAGTCACAATCACACAATCACAGAATCACACAATCACAATCACACAAGCACAATCACACAATCGCGGTCACACAATCACGGTCACACGGTAACGGTCACACAATCACACATTCACACAATCCCACAATCACAATCACACAATCACAATCACACAATCACACAGTCACAATCACACAATCAAACAATCACACAATCACACAATCACGGCCACACAATCACACATTCACACAATCACACAATCACACAACCACACAACCACGCAATCACACAAGCACACAATCACTCAAACACACAATCACACACTCACACAATCACACAATCACACAATCACACAATCACACAATCACACAATCACACAATCACACAATCACACAAGCACACAATCACTCAATCACACAATCACACAATCACACAATCACACAATCACACAATCACACAATCACACAGTACACACAATCACAATCACACAATCACACAATCACAATTACACAATCACACAATCACACAATCACGCAATCACAGAATCACACAATCACACAGTCACACAATCACACAATCACACAATCACACAGTCACACAATCACACACTCACACAATCACACAATCACACAATCACACAACCACACAACCACGCAATCACACAAGCACACAATCACTCAAACACACAATCACACACTCACACAATCACACAATCACACAATCACACAATCACACAATCACACAATCACACAATCACACAATCACACAATCACACAATCACACAATCACAATCACACAAGCACAATCACACAATCGCGGTTACACAATCACGGTCACACAGTAACGGTCACACAATCACACATTCACACAATCCCACACTCACAATCACACAATCACAATCACACAGTCACAATCACGCAATCGCACAATCACGATCACACAATCACGATAACACAATCACGATCACACAATCACGATCGCACAACCACTCAATCACACAATCACGCAATCACACAATTACACAATCACACAATCACACAATCACGAAATCACACGATCACACAATCACACAATCACACAATCACACAATCACACAATCACACAATCACAGAATCACACAATTACACAATCACACAATCACACAATCACGAAATCACACAATCACACAATCACAGAATCACACAATCACAATTACACAATCACACAATCACACAATCACACAATCACACAATCACACAATTATACAATCGCACAAGCACACCATCACTCAATCACACAATCACACACTCACACAATCATACAATCACACAATCACACAACCACACAACCACGCAATCACACAAGCACACAATCACTCAATCACACAAACACACACTCACACAATCACACAGTCACAATCACACAATCACAGAATCACACAATCACAATCACACAAGCACAATCACACAATCGCGGTCACACAATCACGGTCACACTGTAACGGTCACACAATCACACATTCACACAATCCCACAATCACAATCACACAATCACACAGTCACAATCACACAATCAAACAATCACACAATCACACAATCACGGCCACACAATCACACATTCACACAATCACACAATCACACAACCACACAACCACGCAATCACACAAGCACACAATCACTCAAACACACAATCACACACTCACACAATCACACAATCACACAATCACACAATCACACAATCACACAATCACACAATCACACAATCACAATCACACAAGCACAATCACTCAATCGCGGTTACACAATCACGGTCACACAGTAACGGTCGCACAATCACACATTCACACAATCCCACACACACAATCACACAATCACAATCACACAGTCACAATCACGCAATCGCACAATCACGATCACACAATCACGATAACACAATCACGATCACACAATCACGATCGCACAACCACGCAATCACACAATCACGCAATCACACAATTACACAATCACACAATCACACAATCACGAAATCACACAATCACACAATCACACAATCACACAATCACACAATCACACAATCACACAATCACACAATCACACAATCACACAATCACAGAATCACACAATTACACAATCACACAATCACACAATCACGAAATCACACAATCACACAATCACAGAATCACACAATCACAATTACACAATCACACAATCACACAATCACACAATCACACAATCACACAATCACACAATTATACAATCACACAAGCACACCATCACTCAATCACACAATCACACACTCACACAATCATACAATCACACAATCACACAACCACACAACCACGCAATCACACAAGCACACAATCACTCAATCACACAATCACACACTCATACAATCACACAGTCACACAATCACACAATCACACAATCACAATCACACAATCACAATCACACAATCACAATCACACAATCACAATCACACAATCACAATCACACAATCACAATCACACAATCACAATCACACAATCACAATCACACAATCACAATCACACAATCACAATCACACAATCACAATCACACAATCACAATCACACAATCACAATCACACAATCACAATCACACAATCACAATCACACAATCACAATCACACAATCACAATCACACAATCACAATCACACAATCACAATCACACAATCACAATCACACAATCACAATCACACAATCACAATCACACAATCACAATCACACAATCACAATCACACAATCACAATCACACAATCACAATCACACAATCACAATCACACAATCACACAGTCCCACAATCACACAGTCACACAATCACACAATCACAATCACGCAATCACACAATCACGATTACACAATCACGATCACACAATCACGATCACACAATCACACAGTCACACAATCACACAGTCACACAATCACACAATCACAATCACGCAATCACACAATCACGATCACACAATCACGATCACACAATAACGGTCACACAATCACGATCACACAATCACGATCGCACAATCACGATCACACAATCACGATCGCACAACCACACAATCATACAATCACACAATCACACAATCACACAATCACACAATCACACAATCACACAATCACACAATCACAATCACACAATCACACAATCACACAAGCACACAAGCACACAATCAGTCAATCACACAATCACACAATCACACAATCACACAATCACACAATCACACAAGCACACAATCACTCAATCACACAATCACACAATCACACAATCGCACAATCACACTATCACACAATCAAACAAACACACAATCACACAATCACACAAGCACACAATCACACAATCACACAATCACACAATCACACAATCACACAATCACACAATCACACAATCACACAATCACACAATCACACAATCACACAATCACACAGTACACACGATCACAATCACACAATCACACAATCACAATTACACAATCACACAATCACACAATCACACAATCACAATTACACAATCACACAATCACACAATCACAATTACACAATCACACAATCACACAATCACACAGTACACACAATCACAATCACACAATCACACAATCAAAATCACACAATCACACAATCACACAATCACACAAGCACACAATCACTCAATCACACAATCACACAATCACACAATCGCACAATCACACAATCACACAATCACACAGTCACACAATCACACAATCACACAAGCAGACAATCACACAATCACACAATCACACAATCACACAATCACACAATCACACAATCACACAATCACACAGTACACACAATCACAATCACACAATCACACAATCACAATTACACAATCACACAATCACACAATCACAATTACACAATCACACAATCACACAATCACACAGTACACACAATCACAATCACACAATCACACAATCAAAATTACACAATCACACAATCACACAATCAAAATTACACAATCACACAATCACACAATCACACAATCACACAGTCACACAATCACACAATCACACAATCACACAATCACACAATCACGTAATCACACAATCACACAATCACACAATCACACAATCACAATTACACAATCACACAATCACACAGTCACACAATCGCACAATCACACAATCACACAATCACACAATCACACAATCACACAATCACACAATCACACAATCACACAATCACACAATCACACAATCACACAATCACACAAGCACACAATCACTCAATCACACAATCACACAATCACACAATCACACAATCACACAATCACACAATCACACAATCACACAATCACACAGTACACACAATCACAATCACACAATCACACAATCACAATTACACAATCACACAATCACACAATCACGCAATCACAGAATCACACAATCACACAGTCACACAATCACACAATCACACAATCACACAGTCACACAATCACACACTCACACAATCACACAATCACACAATCACACAACCACACAACCACGCAATCACACAAGCACACAATCACTCAAACACACAATCACACACTCACACAATCACACAATCACACAATCACACAATCACACAATCACACAATCACACAATCACACAATCACACAATCACACAATCACACAATCACAATCACACAAGCACAATCACACAATCGCGGTTACAAAATCACGGTCACACAGTAACGGTCACACAATCACACATTCACACAATCCCACACTCACAATCACACAATCACAATCACACAGTCACAATCACGCAATCGCACAATCACGATCACACAATCACGATAACACAATCACGATCACACAATCACGATCGCACAACCACTCAATCACACAATCACGCAATCACACAATTACACAATCACACAATCACACAATCACGAAATCACACAATCACACAATCACACAATCACACAATCACACAATCACACAATCACACAATCACAGAATCACACAATTACACAATCACACAATCACACAATCACGAAATCACACAATCACACAATCACAGAATCACACAATCACAATTACACAATCACACAATCACACAATCACACAATCACACAATCACACAATTATACAATCACACAAGCACACCATCACTCAATCACACAATCACACACTCACACAATCATACAATCACACAATCACACAACCACACAACCACGCAATCACACAAGCACACAATCACTCAATCACACAATCACACACTCACACAATCACACAGTCACAATCACACAATCACACAATCACACAATCACAATCACACAAGCACAATCACACAATCGCGGTCACACAATCACGGTCACACGGTAACTGTCACACAATCACACATTCACACAATCCCACAATCACAATCACACAATCACAATCACACAATCACACAGTCACAATCACACAATCAAACAATCACACAATCACACAATCACGGCCACACAATCACACATTCACACAATCACACAATCACACAACCACACAACCACGCAATCACACAAGCACACAATCACTCAAACACACAATCACACACTCACACAATCACACAATCACACAATCACACAATCACACAATCACACAATCACACAATCACACAATCACACAATCACACAATCACAATCACACAAGCACAATCACTCAATCGCGGTTACACAATCACGGTCACACAGTAACGGTCGCACAATCACACATTCACACAATCCCACACTCACAATCACACAATCACAATCACACAGTCACAATCACGCAATCGCACAATCACGATCACACAATCACGATAACACAATCACAATCACACAATCACGATCGCACAACCACTCAATCACACAATCACGCAATCACACAATTACACAATCACACAATCACACAATCACGAAATCACACAATCACACAATCACACAATCACACAATCACACAATCACACAATCACACAATCACACAATCACAGAATCACACAATTACACAATCACACAATCACACAATCACGAAATCACACAATCACACAATCACAGAATCACACAATCACAATTACACAATCACACAATCACACAATCACACAATCACACAATCACACAATTATACAATCACACAAGCACACCATCACTCAATCACACAATCACACACTCACACAATCATACAATCACACAATCACACAACCACACAACCACGCAATCACACAAGCACACAATCACTCAATCACACAATCACACACTCACACAATCACACAGTCACAATCACACAATCACACAATCACACAATCACAATCACACAAGCGCAATCACACAATCGCGGTCACACAATCACGGTCACACGGTAACGGTCACACAATCACACATTCACACAATCCCACAATCACAATCACACAATCACAATCACACAATCACAATCACACAATCACACAGTCACAATCACGCAATCGCACAATCGCGATCACACAATCACGATAACACAATCACGATCACACAATCACGATCGCACAACCACTCAATCACACAATCACGCAATCACACAATTACACAATCACACAATCACACAATCACACAATCACAAAATCACACAATCACACAATCACACAATCAAACAATCACACAAACACTCAATCACACAATCACACAATCACACAATCACACAATCACACAATCACAAAATCGCACAATCACACAATCACACAATCACTGTCACACAATCACACATTCACACCATCACACAATCACACAATCACTCAATCACACAATCACACAATCACACAATCACACAATCAAACAATCACACAATCACACAATCACACAATCACACAATCTCACAATCACACAATCACACAACCACACAATCACACAACCACACAATCACACAATCACACAATCATACAATCACACAATCATACAATCACACAATCACACAATCACACAATCACACAATCACACAATCACACAATCACAATCACACAATCACAATCACACAATCACAATCACACTATCACACAATCAAACAAACACACAATCACACAATCACACAAGCACACAATCACACAATCACACAATCACACAATCACACAATCACACAATCACACAATCACACAATCACACAATCACACAATCACACAATCACACAATCACACAATCACACAGTACACACGATCACAATCACACAATCACACAATCACAATTACACAATCACACAATCACACAATCACAATTACACAATCACACAATCACACAATCACAATTACACAATCACACAATCACACAATCACACAGTACACACAATCACAATCACACAATCACACAATCAAAATCACACAATCACACAATCACACAATCACACAAGCACACAATCACTCAATCACACAATCACACAATCACACAATCGCACAATCACACAATCACACAATCACACAGTCACACAATCACACAATCACACAAGCAGACAATCACACAATCACACAATCACACAATCACACAATCACACAATCACACAATCACACAGTACACACAATCACAATCACACAATCACACAATCACAATTACACAATCACACAATCACACAATCACAATTACACAATCACACAATCACACAATCACACAGTACACACAATCACAATCACACAATCACACAATCAAAATTACACAATCACACAATCACACAATCAAAATTACACAATCACACAATCACACAATCACACAATCACACAATCACACAATCACACAGTCACACAATCACACAATCACACAATCACACAATCACACAATCACGTAATCACACAATCACACAATCACACAATCACACAATCACAATTACACAATCACACAATCACACAGTCACACAATCGCACAATCACACAATCACACAATCACACAATCACACAATCACACAATCACACAATCACACAATCACACAATCACACAATCACACAATCACACAAGCACACAATCACTCAATCACACAATCACACAATCACACAATCACACAATCACACAATCACACAATCACACAATCACACAATCACACAGTACACACAATCACAATCACACAATCACACAATCACAATTACACAATCACACAATCACACAATCACGCAATCACAGAATCACACAATCACACAGTCACACAATCACACAATCACACAATCACACAGTCACACAATCACACACTCACACAATCACACAATCACACAATCACACAACCACACAACCACGCAATCACACAAGCACACAATCACTCAAACACACAATCACACACTCACACAATCACACAATCACACAATCACACAATCACACAATCACACAATCACACAATCACACAATCACACAATCACACAATCACAATCACACAAGCACAATCACACAATCGCGGTTACACAATCACGGTCACACAGTAACGGTCACACAATCACACATTCACACAATCCCACACTCACAATCACACAATCACAATCACACAGTCACAATCACGCAATCGCACAATCACGATCACACAATCACGATAACACAATCACGATCACACAATCACGATCGCACAACCGCTCAATCACACAATCACGCAATCACACAATTACACAATCACACAATCACACAATCACGAAATCACACAATCACACAATCACACAATCACACAATCACACAATCACACAATCACACAATCACAGAATCACACAATTACACAATCACACAATCACACAATCACGAAATCACACAATCACACAATCACAGAATCACACAATCACAATTACACAATCACACAATCACACAATCACACAATCACACAATCACACAATTATACAATCACACAAGCACACCATCACTCAATCACACAATCACACACTCACACAATCATACAATCACACAATCACACAACCACACAACCACGCAATCACACAAGCACACAATCACTCAATCACACAATCACACACTCACACAATCACACAGTCACAATCACACAATCACACAATCACACAATCACAATCACACAAGCACAATCACACAATCGCGGTCACACAATCACGGTCACACGGTAACGGTCGCACAATCACACATTCACACAATCCCACACTCACAATCACACAATCACAATCACACAGTCACAATCACGCAATCGCACAATCACGATCACACAATCACGATAACACAATCACAATCACACAATCACGATCGCACAACCACTCAATCACACAATCACGCAATCACACAATTACACAATCACACAATCACACAATCACGAAATCACACAATCACACAATCACACAATCACACAATCACACAATCACACAATCACACAATCACACAATCACAGAATCACACAATTACACAATCACACAATCACACAATCACGAAATCACACAATCACACAATCACAGAATCACACAATCACAATTACACAATCACACAATCACACAATCACACAATCACACAATCACACAATTATACAATCACACAAGCACACCATCACTCAATCACACAATCACACACTCACACAATCATACAATCACACAATCACACAACCACACAACCACGCAATCACACAAGCACACAATCACTCAATCACACAATCACACACTCACACAATCACACAGTCACAATCACACAATCACACAATCACACAATCACAATCACACAAGCGCAATCACACAATCGCGGTCACACAATCACGGTCACACGGTAACGGTCACACAATCACACATTCACACAATCCCACAATCACAATCACACAATCACAATCACACAATCACAATCACACAATCACACAGTCACAATCACGCAATCGCACAATCGCGATCACACAATCACGATAACACAATCACGATCACACAATCACGATCGCACAACCACTCAATCACACAATCACGCAATCACACAATTACACAATCACACAATCACACAATCACACAATCACAAAATCACACAATCACACAATCACACAATCAAACAATCACACAAACACTCAATCACACAATCACACAATCACACAATCACACAATCACACAATCACACAATCACAAAATCGCACAATCACACAATCACACAATCACTGTCACACAATCACACATTCACACCATCACACAATCACACAATCACTCAATCACACAATCACACAATCACACAATCACACAATCAAACAATCACACAATCACACAATCACACAATCACACAATCTCACAATCACACAATCACACAACCACACAATCACACAACCACACAATCACACAATCACACAATCATATAATCACACAATCACACAATCACACAATCACACAATCACGCAATCACAATTACACAATCACACAATCACACAATCACAATCACACAATCACAATCACACAATCACAATCACACAATCACAATCACACAATCACAATCACACAATCACAATCACACAATCACAATCACACAATCACAATCACACAATCACAATCACACAATCACAATCACACAACCACAATCACACAATCACAATCACACAATCACAATCACACAATCACAATCACACAATCACAATCACACAATCACAATCACACAATCACACAATCACACAATCACACAATCACACAATCACACAATCACACAATCACACAATCACACAATCACACAATCACACAATCACACAATCACACAATCACACAATCACACAATCACACAATCACAATCACACAAGCACAATCACACAATCGCGGTTACACAATCACGGTCACACAGTAACGGTCACACAATCACACATTCACACAATCCCACACTCACAATCACACAATCACAATCACACAGTCACAATCACGCAATCGCACAATCACGATCACACAATCACGATAACACAATCACGATCACACAATCACGATCGCACAACCACTCAATCACACAATCACGCAATCACACAATTACACAATCACACAATCACACAATCACGAAATCACACAATCACACAATCACACAATCACACAATCACACAATCACACAATCACACAATCACAGAATCACACAATTACACAATCACACAATCACACAATCACGAAATCACACAATCACACAATCACAGAATCACACAATCACAATTACACAATCACACAATCACACAATCACACAATCACACAATCACACAATTATACAATCACACAAGCACACCATCACTCAATCACACAATCACACACTCACACAATCATACAATCACACAATCACACAACCACACAACCACGCAATCACACAAGCACACAATCACTCAATCACACAAACACACACTCACACAATCACACAGTCACAATCACACAATCACAGAATCACACAATCACAATCACACAAGCACAATCACACAATCGCGGTCACACAATCACGGTCACACGGTAACGGTCACACAATCACACATTCACACAATCCCACAATCACAATCACACAATCACAATCACACAATCACACAGTCACAATCACACAATCAAACAATCACACAATCACACAATCACGGCCACACAATCACACATTCACACAATCACACAATCACACAACCACACAACCACGCAATCACACAAGCACACAATCACTCAAACACACAATCACACACTCACACAATCACACAATCACACAATCACACAATCACACAATCACACAATCACACAATCACACAATCACACAAGCACACAATCACTCAATCACACAATCACACAATCACACAATCACACAATCACACAATCACACAATCACACAATCACACAATCACACAGTACACACAATCACAATCACACAATCACACAATCACAATTACACAATCACACAATCACACAATCACGCAATCACAGAATCACACAATCACACAGTCACACAATCACACAATCACACAATCACACAGTCACACAATCACACACTCACACAATCACACAATCACACAATCACACAACCACACAACCACGCAATCACACAAGCACACAATCACTCAAACACACAATCACACACTCACACAATCACACAATCACACAATCACACAATCACACAATCACACAATCACACAATCACACAATCACACAATCACACAATCACAATCACACAAGCACAATCACACAATCGCGGTTACACAATCACGGTCACACAGTAACGGTCACACAATCACACATTCACACAATCCCACACTCACAATCACACAATCACAATCACACAGTCACAATCACGCAATCGCACAATCACGATCACACAATCACGATAACACAATCACGATCACACAATCACGATCGCACAACCACTCAATCACACAATCACGCAATCACACAATTACACAATCACACAATCACACAATCACGAAATCACACAATCACACAATCACACAATCACACAATCACACAATCACACAATCACACAATCACAGAATCACACAATTACACAATCACACAATCACACAATCACGAAATCACACAATCACACAATCACAGAATCACACAATCACAATTACACAATCACACAATCACACAATCACACAATCACACAATCACACAATTGTACAATCACACAAGCACACCATCACTCAATCACACAATCACACACTCACACAATCATACAATCACACAATCACACAACCACACAACCACGCAATCACACAAGCACACAATCACTCAATCACACAAACACACACTCACACAATCACACAGTCACAATCACACAATCACAGAATCACACAATCACAATCACACAAGCACAATCACACAATCGCGGTCACACAATCACGGTCACACTGTAACGGTCACACAATCACACATTCACACAATCCCACAATCACAATCACACAATCACAATCACACAATCACACAGTCACAATCACACAATCAAACAATCACACAATCACACAATCACGGCCACACAATCACACATTCACACAATCACACAATCACACAACCACACAACCACGCAATCACACAAGCACACAATCACTCAAACACACAATCACACACTCACACAATCACACAATCACACAATCACACAATCACACAATCACACAATCACACAATCACACAATCACACAATCACAATCACACAAGCACAATCACTCAATCGCGGTTACACAATCACGGTCACACAGTAACGGTCGCACAATCACACATTCACACAATCCCACACACACAATCACACAATCACAATCACACAGTCACAATCACGCAATCGCACAATCACGATCACACAATCACGATAACACAATCACGATCACACAATCACGATCGCACAACCACTCAATCACACAATCACGCAATCACACAATTACACAATCACACAATCACACAATCACGAAATCACACAATCACACAATCACACAATCACACAATCACACAATCACACAATCACACAATCACACAATCACACAATCACAGAATCACACAATTACACAATCACACAATCACACAATCACGAAATCACACAATCACACAATCACAGAATCACACAATCACAATTACACAATCACACAATCACACAATCACACAATCACACAATCACACAATCACACAATTATACAATCACACAAGCACACCATCACTCAATCACACAATCACACACTCACACAATCATACAATCACACAATCACACAACCACACAACCACGCAATCACACAAGCACACAATCACTCAATCACACAATCACACACTCACACAATCACACAGTCACACAATCACACAATCACACAATCACAATCACACAATCACAATCACACAATCACAATCACACAATCACAATCACACAATCACAATCACACAATCACAATCACACAATCACAATCACACAATCACAATCACACAATCACAATCACACAATCACAATCACACAATCACAATCACACAATCACAATCACACAATCACAATCACACAATCACAATCACACAATCACACAGTCCCACAATCACACAGTCACACAATCACACAATCACAATCACGCAATCACACAATCACGATTACACAATCACGATCACACAATCACGATCACACAATCACACAGTCACACAATCACACAGTCACACAATCACACAATCACAATCACGCAATCACACAATCACGATCACACAATCACGATCACACAATAACGGTCACACAATCACGATCACACAATCACGATCGCACAATCACGATCACACAATCACGATCGCACAACCACACAATCATACAATCACACAATCACACAATCACACAATCACACAATCACACAATCACACAATCACACAATCACACAATCACACAATCACACAATCACAATCACACAATCACACAATCACACAAGCACACAAGCACACAATCAGTCAATCACACAATCACACAATCACACAATCACACAATCACACAATCACACAAGCACACAATCACTCAATCACACAATCACACAATCACACAATCGCACAATCACACTATCACACAATCAAACAAACACACAATCACACAATCACACAAGCACACAATCACACAATCACACAATCACACAATCACACAATCACACAATCACACAATCACACAATCACACAATCACACAATCACACAATCACACAATCACACAGTACACACGATCACAATCACACAATCACACAATCACAATTACACAATCACACAATCACACAATCACAATTACACAATCACACAATCACACAATCACAATTACACAATCACACAATCACACAGTACACACAATCACAATCACACAATCACACAATCACAATTACACAATCACACAATCACACAATCACAATTACACAATCACACAATCACACAATCACACAGTACACACAATCACAATCACACAATCACACAATCAAAATTACACAATCACACAATCACACAATCAAAATTACACAATCACACAATCACACAATCACACAATCACACAATCACACAATCACACAGTCACACAATCACACAATCACACAATCACACAATCACACAATCACGTAATCACACAATCACACAATCACACAATCACACAATCACAATTACACAATCACACAATCACACAGTCACACAATCGCACAATCACACAATCACACAATCACACAATCACACAATCACACAATCACACAATCACACAATCACACAATCACACAATCACACAATCACACAATCACACAAGCACACAATCACTCAATCACACAATCACACAATCACACAATCACACAATCACACAATCACACAATCACACAATCACACAATCACACAATCACACAGTACACACAATCACAATCACACAATCACACAATCACAATTACACAATCACACAATCACACAATCACGCAATCACAGAATCACACAATCACACAGTCACACAATCACACAATCACACAATCACACAGTCACACAATCACACACTCACACAATCACACAATCACACAATCACACAACCACACAACCACGCAATCACACAAGCACACAATCACTCAAACACACAATCACACACTCACACAATCACACAATCACACAATCACACAATCACACAATCACACAATCACACAATCACACAATCACACAATCACACAATCACAATCACACAAGCACAATCACACAATCGCGGTTACACAATCACGGTCACACAGTAACGGTCACACAATCACACATTCACACAATCCCACACTCACAATCACACAATCACAATCACACAGTCACAATCACGCAATCGCACAATCACGATCACACAATCACGATAACACAATCACGATCACACAATCACGATCGCACAACCACTCAATCACACAATCACGCAATCACACAATTACACAATCACACAATCACACAATCACGAAATCACACAATCACACAATCACACAATCACACAATCACACAATCACACAATCACACAATCACAGAATCACACAATTACACAATCACACAATCACACAATCACGAAATCACACAATCACACAATCACAGAATCACACAATCACAATTACACAATCACACAATCACACAATCACACAATCACACAATCACACAATTATACAATCACACAAGCACACCATCACTCAATCACACAATCACACACTCACACAATCATACAATCACACAATCACACAACCACACAACCACGCAATCACACAAGCACACAATCACTCAATCACACAATCACACACTCACACAATCACACAGTCACAATCACACAATCACACAATCACACAATCACAATCACACAAGCACAATCACACAATCGCGGTCACACAATCACGGTCACACGGTAACGGTCACACAATCACACATTCACACAATCGCACAATCACAATCACACAATCACAATCACACAATCACACAGTCACAATCACACAATCAAACAATCACACAATCACACAATCACGGCCACACAATCACACATTCACACAATCACACAATCACACAACCACACAACCACGCAATCACACAAGCACACAATCACTCAAACACACAATCACACACTCACACAATCACACAATCACACAATCACACAATCACACAATCACACAATCACACAATCACACAATCACACAATCACACAATCACAATCACACAAGCACAATCACTCAATCGCGGTTACACAATCACGGTCACACAGTAACGGTCGCACAATCACACATTCACACAATCCCACACTCACAATCACACAATCACAATCACACAGTCACAATCACGCAATCGCACAATCACGATCACACAATCACGATAACACAATCACAATCACACAATCACGATCGCACAACCACTCAATCACACAATCACGCAATCACACAATTACACAATCACACAATCACACAATCACGAAATCACACAATCACACAATCACACAATCACACAATCACACAATCACACAATCACACAATCACACAATCACAGAATCACACAATTACACAATCACACAATCACACAATCACGAAATCACACAATCACACAATCACAGAATCACACAATCACAATTACACAATCACACAATCACACAATCACACAATCACACAATCACACAATTATACAATCACACAAGCACACCATCACTCAATCACACAATCACACACTCACACAATCATACAATCACACAATCACACAACCACACAACCACGCAATCACACAAGCACACAATCACTCAATCACACAATCACACACTCACACAATCACACAGTCACAATCACACAATCACACAATCACACAATCACAATCACACAAGCGCAATCACACAATCGCGGTCACACAATCACGGTCACACGGTAACGGTCACACAATCACACATTCACACAATCCCACAATCACAATCACACAATTACAATCACACAATCACAATCACACAATCACACAGTCACAATCACGCAATCGCACAATCGCGATCACACAATCACGATAACACAATCACGATCACACAATCACGATCGCACAACCACTCAATCACACAATCACGCAATCACACAATTACACAATCACACAATCACACAATCACACAATCACAAAATCACACAATCACACAATCACACAATCAAACAATCACACAAACACTCAATCACACAATCACACAATCACACAATCACACAATCACACAATCACAAAATCGCACAATCACACAATCACACAATCACTGTCACACAATCACACATTCACACCATCACACAATCACACAATCACTCAATCACACAATCACACAATCACACAATCACACAATCAAACAATCACACAATCACACAATCACACAATCACACAATCTCACAATCACACAATCTCACAACCACACAATCACACAACCACACAATCACACAATCACACAATCATACAATCACACAATCATACAATCACACAATCACACAATCACACAATCACACAATCACACAATCACACAATCACAATCACACAATCACAATCACACAATCACAATCACACAATCACAATCACACAATCACAATCACACAATCACAATCACACAATCACAATCACACAATCACAATCACACAATCACAATCACACAATCACAATCACACAATCACAATCACACAATCACAATCACACAATCACAATCACACAATCACAATCACACAATCACACAGTCCCACAATCACACAGTCACACAATCACACAATCACAATCACGCAATCACACAATCACACAATCACACAATCACACAATCACACAATCAAACAATCACACAATCACACAATCACGGCCACACAATCACACATTCACACAATCACACAATCACACAATCACACAATCACACAATCACACAATCACACAATCACACAATCACACAATCACACAATCACGCAATCACAATTACACAATCACACAATCACACAATCACACCATCGCACAATCACACCATCACACAATCACACAATCACACAATCACACAATCACACAATCACACAATCACACAATCACACAATCACAATCACACAATCACAATCACACAATCACAATCACACAATCACAATCACACAATCACAATCACACAATCACAATCACACAATCACAATCACACAATCACAATCACACAATCACAATCACACAATCACAATCACACAATCACAATCACACAATCACAATCACACAACCACAATCACACAATCACAATCACACAATCACAATCACACAATCACAATCACACAATCACAATCACACAATCACAATCACACAATCACAATCACACAATCACAATCACACAATCACAATCACACAATCACAATCACACAATCACAATCACACAATCACAATCACACAATCACAATCACACAATCACAATCACACAATCACACAGTCCCACAATCACACAGTCACACAATCACACAATCACAATCACGTAATCACACAATCACGATTACACAATCATGATCACACAATCACGATCACACAATCACACAGTCACACAATCACACAGTCACACAATCACACAATCACAATCACGCAATCACACAATCACGATCACACAATCACGATCACACAATAACGGTCACACAATCACGATCACACAATCACGATCGCACAATCACGATCACACAATCACGATCGCACAACCACACAATCATACAATCACACAATCACACAATCACACAATCACACAATCACACAATCACACAATCACACAATCACACAATCACACAATCACACAATCACAATCACACAATCACACAATCACACAAGCACACAATCAGTCAATCACACAATCACACAATCACACAATCACACAATCACACAATCACACAATCACACAAGCACACAATCACTCAATCACACAATCACACAGTCACACAATCGCACAATCACACGAACACACAATCACACAATCACACAATCACACAATCACACAATCACAATTACACAATCACACAATCACACAATCACACAATCACACAATCACGGTCACACAGTCACACAATCACACAGTCACAATCACGCAATCGCACAATCACGATCACACAATCACGATAACACAATCACGATCACACAATCACACAATCACACAATCACACAATCACACAATCACACAATCACACAATCACACAAACACACAATCACAATTACACAATCACACAATCACACAATCACACAATCACACAATCACACAATTATACAATCACACAAGCACACCATCACTCAATCACACAATCACACACTCACACAATCACACAATCACACAATCACACAACCACACAACCACGCAATCACACAAGCACACAATCACTCAAACACACAATCACACACTCAAACAATCACACAATCACACAATCACACAATCACACAATCACACAATCACACAATCACAATCACACAAGCACAATCACACAATCGCGGTCACACAATCACGGTCACACAGTAACGGTCACACAATCACACATTCACACAATCCCACAATCACAATCACACAATCACAATCACACAATCACACAGTCACACAATCACACAGTCAGAATCACGCAATCGCACAATCACGATCACACAATCACGATAACACAATCACGATCACACAATCACGATCGCACAACCACTCAATCACACAATCACGCAATCACACAATTACACAATCACACAATCACACAATCACGAAATCACACAATCACACAATCTCACAATCACACAATCACACAATCACACAATCACACAATCACACAATCACACAATCACACAATCACACAATCACACAATCACACAATCACGAAATCACACAATCACACAATCACACAATCACAATTACACAATCACACAATCACACAATCACACAACTATACAATCACACAAGCACACCATCACTCAATCACACAATCACATACTCACACAATCACACAATCACACAATCACACAATCACAATTACACAATCACACAGTCACACAATCACACAATCACACAATCACACAATCACACAATCACACAATCACACAGTCACACAATCACACAATCACACAGTCACACAATCACACAATCACACAATCACACAATCACACAATCACGTAATCACACAATCACACAATCACACAATCACAATTACACAATCACACAATCACACAGTCACACAATCGCACAATCACACAATCACACAATCACAAAATCACACAATCACACAATCACACAATCACACAATCACACAATCACACAATCACACAATCACACAATCACACAATCACACAATCACACAATCACACAATCACACAATCACACAATCACACAATCACACAATCACACAATCACACAATCACACAATCACACAATCACACAATCACACAGTACACACAATCACAATCACACAATCACACAATCACAATTACACAATCACACAATCACACAATCACAATTACACAATCACACAATCACACAATCACACAATCACACAGTACACACAATCACAATCACACAATCAAAATTACACAATCACACAATCACGCAATCAAAATTACACAATCGCACAATCACACAATCACAATTACACAATCACACAATCACACAGTCACACAATCGCACAATCACACAATCACACAATCACACAATCACACAATCACACAATCACACAATCACACAATCACACAATCACACAATCATACAATCACACAATCACACAAGCACACAATCACTCAATCACACAATCACACAATCACACAATCACACAATCACACAGTCACACAATCACACAATCACAGAGTACACACAATCACAATCACACAATCACACAATCACACAATCACAATTACACAATCACACAATCACACAATCACACAATCACACAATCACACAATCACACAATCACACAATCACACAATCACACAATCACACAATCACACAGTCACACAATCACACAATCACACAATCACACAGTCACACAATCACACAATCACGCAATCACACAATCACACAATCACACAACCACACAACCACACAATCACACAAGCACACAATCACACAATCACACAATCACAATCACACAATCACACAATCACACAATCACACAATCACACAATCACACAATCACACAATCACACAATCACACAATCACACAATCACACAATCACAATCAACAAGCACAATCACACAATCGCGGTCACACAATCACGGTCACACAGTAACGGTCACACAATCACACATTCACACAATCCCACAATCACAATCACACAATCACAATCACACAGTCACAATCACGCAATCGCACAATCACGATCACACAATCACGATAACACAATCACGATCACACAATCACGATCGCACAACCACTCAATCACACAATCACGCAATCACACAATTACACAATCACACAATCACACAATCACGAAATCACACAATCACACAATCACACAATCACACAATCACACAATCACACAATCACACAATCACACAATCACACAATCACACAATCACACAATCACACAAGCACACCATCACTCAATCACACAATCACACAATCACACAAGCACACCATCACTCAATCACACAATCACACACTCACACAATCACACAATCACACAATCACACAATCACACAACCACACAACCACGCAATCACACAAGCACACAATCACTCAATCACACAATCACACACTCACACAATCACACAGTCACAATCACACAATCACACAATCACACAAACACACAATCACACAATCACACAATCACACAATCACACAATCACAATCACACAAGCACAATCACACAATCGCGGTCACACAATCACGGTCACACGGTAACGGTCACACAATCACACATTCACACAATCCCACAATCACAATCACACAATCACAATCACACAATCACACAGTCACAATCACGCAATCGCACAATCACGATCACACAATCACGATAACACAATCACGATCACACAATCACGATCGCACAACCACTCAATCACACAATCACGCAATCACACAATTACACAATCACACAATCACACAATCACACAATCACAAAATCACACAATCACACAATCACACAATCACACAATCACACAATCACACAATCAAACAATCACACAATCACACAATCACGGCCACACAATCACACATTCACACAATCACACAATCACACAATCACACAATCACACAATCACACAATCACGCAATCACAAAATCACACAAACACACAACCACACAACCGGACAATCACACAAGCACACAATCACACAATCACACAATCACAATTACACAATCACACAATCACACAATGACACAATCACACAATCACACCATCACACAATCACACAATCACACAATCACACAATCACACAATCACACAATCACACCATCACACAATCACACAATCACACAATCACACAATCACACAATCACACAATCACACAATCACACAATCACACAATCACAATCACACAATCACAATCACACAATCACAATCACACAATCACAATCACACAATCACAATCACACAATCACAATCACACAATCACAATCACACAATCACAATCACACAATCACAATCACACAATCACAATCACACAATCACAATCACACAATCACAATCACACAATCACAATCACACAATCACAATCACACAATCACAATCACACAATCACAATCACACAGTCACAATCACACAGTCACAATCACACAATCACAATCACACAATCACAATCACACAATCACAATCACACAATCACAATCACACAATCACACAGTCCCACAGTCACACAGTCACACAATCACACAATCACACAATCACACAATCACGGTCACACAATCACAAAGTCACACAATCACACAGTAACACAATCACAAAATCACAAAATCACACAATCACACAATCACACAATCACACAATCACACAATCACACAATCACACAATCACACAATCACACAATCACACAATCACGCAATCACAAAATCACACAAACACACAACCACACAACCGGACAATCACACAAGCACACAATCACACAATCACACAATCACAATTACACAATCACACAATCACACAATGACACAATCACACAATCACACCATCACACAATCACACAATCACACAATCACACAATCACACAATCACACAATCACACAATCAAACAATCACACAATCACACAATCACGGCCACACAATCACACATTCACACAATCACACAATCACACAATCACACAATCACACAATCACACAATCACACAATCACACAATCACACAATCACACAATCACGCAATCACAATTACACAATCACACAATCACACAATCACACCATCGCACAATCACACCATCACACAATCACACAATCACACAATCACACAATCACACAATCACACAATCACACAATCACACAATCACAATCACACAATCACAATCACACAATCACAATCACACAATCACAATCACACAATCACAATCACACAATCACAATCACACAATCACAATCACACAATCACAATCACACAATCACAATCACACAATCACAATCACACAATCACAATCACACAATCACAATCACACAACCACAATCACACAATCACAATCACACAATCACAATCACACAATCACAATCACACAATCACAATCACACAATCACAATCACACAATCACAATCACACAATCACAATCACACAATCACAATCACACAATCACAATCACACAATCACAATCACACAATCACAATCACACAATCACAATCACACAATCACAATCACACAATCACACAGTCCCACAATCACACAGTCACACAATCACACAATCACAATCACGTAATCACACAATCACGATTACACAATCATGATCACACAATCACGATCACACAATCACACAGTCACACAATCACACAGTCACACAATCACACAATCACAATCACGCAATCACACAATCACGATCACACAATCACGATCACACAATAACGGTCACACAATCACGATCACACAATCACGATCGCACAATCACGATCACACAATCACGATCGCACAACCACACAATCATACAATCACACAATCACACAATCACACAATCACACAATCACACAATCACACAATCACACAATCACACAATCACACAATCACACAATCACAATCACACAATCACACAATCACACAAGCACACAATCAGTCAATCACACAATCACACAATCACACAATCACACAATCACACAATCACACAATCACACAAGCACACAATCACTCAATCACACAATCACACAGTCACACAATCGCACAATCACACGAACACACAATCACACAATCACACAATCACACAATCACACAATCACAATTACACAATCACACAATCACACAATCACACAATCACACAATCACGGTCACACAGTCACACAATCACACAGTCACAATCACGCAATCGCACAATCACGATCACACAATCACGATAACACAATCACGATCACACAATCACACAATCACACAATCACACAATCACACAATCACACAATCACACAATCACACAAACACACAATCACAATTACACAATCACACAATCACACAATCACACAATCACACAATCACACAATTATACAATCACACAAGCACACCATCACTCAATCACACAATCACACACTCACACAATCACACAATCACACAATCACACAACCACACAACCACGCAATCACACAAGCACACAATCACTCAAACACACAATCACACACTCAAACAATCACACAATCACACAATCACACAATCACACAATCACACAATCACACAATCACAATCACACAAGCACAATCACACAATCGCGGTCACACAATCACGGTCACACAGTAACGGTCACACAATCACACATTCACACAATCCCACAATCACAATCACACAATCACAATCACACAATCACACAGTCACACAATCACACAGTCAGAATCACGCAATCGCACAATCACGATCACACAATCACGATAACACAATCACGATCACACAATCACGATCGCACAACCACTCAATCACACAATCACGCAATCACACAATTACACAATCACACAATCACACAATCACGAAATCACACAATCACACAATCTCACAATCACACAATCACACAATCACACAATCACACAATCACACAATCACACAATCACACAATCACACAATCACACAATCACACAATCACGAAATCACACAATCACACAATCACACAATCACAATTACACAATCACACAATCACACAATCACACAACTATACAATCACACAAGCACACCATCACTCAATCACACAATCACATACTCACACAATCACACAATCACACAATCACACAATCACAATTACACAATCACACAGTCACACAATCACACAATCACACAATCACACAATCACACAATCACACAATCACACAGTCACACAATCACACAATCACACAGTCACACAATCACACAATCACACAATCACACAATCACACAATCACGTAATCACACAATCACACAATCACACAATCACAATTACACAATCACACAATCACACAGTCACACAATCGCACAATCACACAATCACACAATCACAAAATCACACAATCACACAATCACACAATCACACAATCACACAATCACACAATCACACAATCACACAATCACACAATCACACAATCACACAATCACACAATCACACAATCACACAATCACACAATCACACAATCACACAATCACACAATCACACAATCACACAATCACACAATCACACAGTACACACAATCACAATCACACAATCACACAATCACAATTACACAATCACACAATCACACAATCACAATTACACAATCACACAATCACACAATCACACAGTACACACAATCACAATCACACAATCACACAATCAAAATTACACAATCACACAATCACGCAATCAAAATTACACAATCGCACAATCACACAATCACAATTACACAATCACACAATCACACAGTCACACAATCGCACAATCACACAATCACACAATCACACAATCACACAATCACACAATCACACAATCACACAATCACACAATCACACAATCATACAATCACACAATCACACAAGCACACAATCACTCAATCACACAATCACACAATCACACAATCACACAATCACACAGTCACACAATCACACAATCACAGAGTACACACAATCACAATCACACAATCACACAATCACACAATCACAATTACACAATCACACAATCACACAATCACACAATCACACAATCACACAATCACACAATCACACAATCACACAATCACACAATCACACAATCACACAGTCACACAATCACACAATCACACAATCACACAGTCACACAATCACACAATCACGCAATCACACAATCACACAATCACACAACCACACAACCACACAATCACACAAGCACACAATCACACAATCACACAATCACAATCACACAATCACACAATCACACAATCACACAATCACACAATCACACAATCACACAATCACACAATCACACAATCACACAATCACAATCAACAAGCACAATCACACAATCGCGGTCACACAATCACGGTCACACAGTAACGGTCACACAATCACACATTCACACAATCCCACAATCACAATCACACAATCACAATCACACAGTCACAATCACGCAATCGCACAATCACGATCACACAATCACGATAACACAATCACGATCACACAATCACGATCGCACAACCACTCAATCACACAATCACGCAATCACACAATTACACAATCACACAATCACACAATCACGAAATCACACAATCACACAATCACACAATCACACAATCACACAATCACACAATCACACAATCACACAATCACACAATCACACAATCACACAATCACACAAGCACACCATCACTCAATCACACAATCACACAATCACACAAGCACACCATCACTCAATCACACAATCACACACTCACACAATCACACAATCACACAATCACACAATCACACAACCACACAACCACGCAATCACACAAGCACACAATCACTCAATCACACAATCACACACTCACACAATCACACAGTCACAATCACACAATCACACAATCACACAAACACACAATCACACAATCACACAATCACACAATCACACAATCACAATCACACAAGCACAATCACACAATCGCGGTCACACAATCACGGTCACACGGTAACGGTCACACAATCACACATTCACACAATCCCACAATCACAATCACACAATCACAATCACACAATCACACAGTCACAATCACGCAATCGCACAATCACGATCACACAATCACGATAACACAATCACGATCACACAATCACGATCGCACAACCACTCAATCACACAATCACGCAATCACACAATTACACAATCACACAATCACACAATCACACAATCACAAAATCACACAATCACACAATCACACAATCACACAATCACACAATCACACAATCAAACAATCACACAATCACACAATCACGGCCACACAATCACACATTCACACAATCACACAATCACACAATCACACAATCACACAATCACACAATCACGCAATCACAAAATCACACAAACACACAACCACACAACCGGACAATCACACAAGCACACAATCACACAATCACACAATCACAATTACACAATCACACAATCACACAATGACACAATCACACAATCACACCATCACACAATCACACAATCACACAATCACACAATCACACAATCACACAATCACACCATCACACAATCACACAATCACACAATCACACAATCACACAATCACACAATCACACAATCACACAATCACACAATCACAATCACACAATCACAATCACACAATCACAATCACACAATCACAATCACACAATCACAATCACACAATCACAATCACACAATCACAATCACACAATCACAATCACACAATCACAATCACACAATCACAATCACACAATCACAATCACACAATCACAATCACACAATCACAATCACACAATCACAATCACACAATCACAATCACACAATCACAATCACACAGTCACAATCACACAGTCACAATCACACAATCACAATCACACAATCACAATCACACAATCACAATCACACAATCACAATCACACAATCACACAGTCCCACAGTCACACAGTCACACAATCACACAATCACACAATCACACAATCACGGTCACACAATCACAAAGTCACACAATCACACAGTAACACAATCACAAAATCACAAAATCACACAATCACACAATCACACAATCACACAATCACACAATCACACAATCACACAATCACACAATCACACAATCACACAATCACGCAATCACAAAATCACACAAACACACAACCACACAACCGGACAATCACACAAGCACACAATCACACAATCACACAATCACAATTACACAATCACACAATCACACAATGACACAATCACACAATCACACCATCACACAATCACACAATCACACAATCACACAATCACACAATCACACAATCACACCATCACACAATCACACAATCACACAATCACACAATCACACAATCACACAATCACACAATCACACAATCACACAATCACACAATCACACAATCACAATCACACAATCACAATCACACAATCACAATCACACAATCACAATCACACAATCACAATCACACAATCACAATCACACAATCACAATCACACAATCACAATCACACAATCACAATCACACAATCACAATCACACAATCACAATCACACAATCACAATCACACAATCACAATCACACAGTCACAATCACACAGTCACAATCACACAGTCACAATCACACAATCACAATCACACAATCACAATCACACAATCACAATCACACAATCACACAGTCCCACAGTCACACAGTCACACAATCACACAATCACACAATCACACAATCACGGTCACACAATCACAAAGTCACACAATCACACAGTAACACAATCACAAAATCACAAAATCACACAATCACACAATCACACAATCACACAATCACACAATCACACAATCACACAATCACACAATCACACAATCACACAATCACAAAATCACACAATCACACAATCACACAATCACACAATCACGGTCACACAATCACACATTCACACAATCACACAATCACACAATCACTCAATCACACAATCACACAATCACACAATCACACAATCAAACAATCACACAATCACACAATCACACAATCACACAATCTCACAATCACACAATCACACAACCACACAATCACACAACCACACAATCACACAATCACACAATCACACAATCACACAATCACACAATCACACAATCACACAATCACACAATCACACAATCACAATCACACAATCACAATCACACAATAACAATCACAGAATCACAATCACACAATCACAATCACACAATCACTATCACACAATCACAATCACACAGTCACAATCACACAATCACAATCACACAATCACAATCACACAATCACAATCACACAATCACAATCACACAATCACACAGTCCCACAATCACACAGTCACACAATCACACAATCACAATCACGCAATCACACAATCACGAATACACAATCACGATCACACAATCACGATCACACAATCACACAGTCACGCAATCACACAGTCACACAATCACACAATCACAATCACGCAATCACACAATCACGATCACACAATCACGATCACACAATAACGGTCACACAATCACGATCACACAATCACGATCGCACAATCACGATCACACAATCACGATCGCACAACCACACAATCATACAATCACACAATCACACAATCACACAATCACACAATCACACAATCACACAATCACACAATCACACAATCACACAATCACACAATCACAATCACACAATCACACAATCACACAAGCACACAAGCACACAATCAGTCAATCACACAATCACACACTCACACAATCACACAATCACAATTACACAATCACACAATCACACAGTCACACAATCGCACAATCACACAATCACACAATCACACAATCACACAATCACACAATCACACAATCACACAATCACACAAGCACACAATCACACAATCACACAATCACACAATCACACAATCACACAATCACACAATCACACAGTCACACAATCACACAATCACACAATCACACAGTCACACAATCACACAATCACGCAATCACACAATCACACAATCACACAACCACACAACCACACAATCACACAAGCACACAATCACACAATCACACAATCACAATTACACAATCACACAATCACACAATCACACAATCACACAATCACACAATCACGGTCACACAGTCACACAATCACACAGTCACAATCACGCAATCGCACAATCACGATCGCACAATCACGATAACACAATCACGATCACACAATCACACAATCACACAATCACACAATCACACAATCACACAATCACAAAATCACACAATCACACAATCACACAATCACACAATCACGGTCACACAATCACACATTCACACAATCACACAATCACACAATCACTCAATCACACAATCACACAATCACACAATCACACAATCAAACAATCACACAATCACACAATCACACAATCACACAATCTCACAATCACACAATCACACAACCACACAATCACACAACCACACAATCACACAATCACACAATCACACAATCACACAATCACACAATCACACAATCACACAATCACACAATCACACAATCACAATCACACAATCACAATCACACAATAACAATCACAGAATCACAATCACACAATCACAATCACACAATCACTATCACACAATCACAATCACACAGTCACAATCACACAATCACAATCACACAATCACAATCACACAATCACAATCACACAATCACACAGTCCCACAATCACACAGTCACACAATCACACAATCACAATCACGCAATCACACAATCACGATTACACAATCACGATCACACAATCACGATCACACAATCACACAGTCACGCAATCACACAGTCACACAATCACACAATCACAATCACGCAATCACACAATCACGATCACACAATCACGATCACACAATAACGGTCACACAATCACGATCACACAATCACGATCGCACAATCACGATCACACAATCACGATCGCACAACCACACAATCATACAATCACACAATCACACAATCACACAATCACACAATCACACAATCACACAATCACACAATCACACAATCACACAATCACAATCACACAATCACACAATCACACAAGCACACAAGCACACAATCAGTCAATCACACAATCACACACTCACACAATCACACAATCACAATTACACAATCACACAATCACACAGTCACACAATCGCACAATCACACAATCACACAATCACACAATCACACAATCACACAATCACACAATCACACAATCACACAAGCACACAATCACACAATCACACAATCACACAATCACACAATCACACAATCACACAATCACACAGTCACACAATCACACAATCACACAATCACACAGTCACACAATCACACAATCACGCAATCACACAATCACACAATCACACAACCACACAACCACACAATCACACAAGCACACAATCACACAATCACACAATCACAATTACACAATCACACAATCACACAATCACACAATCACACAATCACACAATCACGGTCACACAGTCACACAATCACACAGTCACAATCACGCAATCGCACAATCACGATCGCACAATCACGATAACACAATCACGATCACACAATCACACAATCACACAACCACACAATCACACAATCACACAATCACACAATCACACAATCACACAATCACAATCAACAAGCACAATCACACAATCGCGGTCACACAATCACGGTCACACAGTAACGGTCACACAATCACACATTCACACAATCCCACAATCACAATCACACAATCACAATCACACAGTCACAATCACGCAATCGCACAATCACGATCACACAATCACGATAACACAATCACGATCACACAATCACGATCGCACAACCAATCAATCACACAATCACGCAATCACACAATTACACAATCACACAATCACACAATCACGAAATCACACAATCACACAATCACACAATCACACAATCACACAATCACACAATCACACAATCACACAATCACACAATCACACAAGCACACAATCACGAAATCACACAATCACACAATCACACAATCACAATCACACAAGCACAATCACACAATCGCGGTCACACAATCACGGTCACACGGTAACGGTCACACAATCACACATTCACACAATCCCACAATCACAATCACACAATCACACAGTCACAATCACGCAATCGCACAATCACGATCACACAATCACGATAAAACAATCACGATCACACAATCACGATCGCACAACCACTCAATCACACAATCACGCATTCACACAATTACACAATCACTCAATCACACAATCACACAATCACACAATCACACAATCAAACAATCACACAATCACACAATCACACAATCACACAATCTCACAATCACACAATCACACAACCACACAATCACACAACCACACAATCACACAATCACACAATCACACAATCACACAATCACACAGTCCCACAATCACACAGTCACACAATCACACAATCACAATCACGCAATCACACAATCACGATTACACAATCACGATCACACAATCACGATCACACAATCACACAGTCACACAATCACACAGTCACACAATCACACAATCACAATCACGCAATCACACAATCACGATCACACAATCACGATCACACAATAACGGTCACACAATCACGATCACACAATCACGATCGCACAATCACGATCACACAATCACGATCGCACAACCACACAATCATACAATCACACAATCACACAATCACACAGTCACACAATCACACAATCACACAATCACACAATCACACAATCACACAATCACAATCACACAATCACACAATCACACAAGCACACAAGCACACAATCAGTCAATCACACAATCACACAATCACACAATCACACAATCACACAATCACACAAGCACACAATCACTCAATCACACAATCACACAATCACACAATCGCACAATCACACAATCACACAATCACACAAGCACACAATCACACAATCACGCAATCACACAATCACACAATCACACAATCACACAATCACACAATCACACAATCACACAATCACACAGTACACACAATCACAAACACACAATCACACAATCACACAATCACAATTACACAATCACACAATCACACAATCACACAGTACACACAATCACAATCACACAATCACACAATCAAAATTACACAATCACACAATCACACAATCAAAATTACACAATCACACAATCACACAATCAAAATTACACAATCACACAATCACACAATCACACAATCACACAATCACACAATCACACAGTCACACAATCACACAATCACACAATCACACAATCACACAATCACACAATCACACAATCACACAGTCACACAATCACACAATCACACAATCACACAGTCACACAATCACACAATCACGCAATCACACAATCACACAATCACACAACCACACAACCACACAATCACACAAGCACACAATCACACAATCACACAATCACAATCACACAATCACACAGTCACACAATCACACAATCACACAATCACACAGTCACACAATCACACAATCACGCAATCACACAATCACACAATCACACAACCACACAACCACACAATCACACAATCACACAATCACACAATCACACAATCACACAATCACACAATCACACAATCACACAATCACACAGTCACACAATCACACAATCACAGAGTACACACAATCACAATCACACAATCACACAATCACAATTACACAATCACACAATCACACAATCACACAATCACACAATCACACAATCACACAATCACACAATCACACAATCACACAATCACACAATCACACAGTCACACAATCACACAATCACACAATCACACAGTCACACAATCACACAATCACGCAATCACACAATCACACAATCACACAACCACACAACCACACAATCACACAAGCACACAATCACACAATCACACAATCACAATCACACAATCACACAATCACACAATCACACAATCACACAATCACACAATCACACAATCACACAATCACACAATCACAATCAACAAGCACAATCACACAATCGCGGTCACACAATCACGGTCACACAGTAACGGTCACACAATCACACATTCACACAATCCCACAATCACAATCACACAATCACAATCACACAGTCACAATCACGCAATCGCACAATCACGATCACACAATCACGATAACACAATCACGATCACACAATCACGATCGCACAACCACTCAATCACACAATCACGCAATCACACAATTACACAATCACACAATCACACAATCACGAAATCACACAATCACACAATCACACAATCACACAATCACACAATCACACAATCACACAATCACACAATCACACAATCACACAATCACACAAGCACACCATCACTCAATCACACAATCACACAATCACACAAGCACACCATCACTCAATCACACAATCACACACTCACACAATCACACAATCACACAATCACACAATCACACAACCACACAACCACGCAATCACACAAGCACACAATCACTCAATCACACAATCACACACTCACACAATCACACAGTCACAATCACACAATCACACAATCACACAAACACACAATCACACAATCACACAATCACACAATCACACAATCACAATCACACAAGCACAATCACACAATCGCGGTCACACAATCACGGTCACACGGTAACGGTCACACAATCACACATTCACACAATCCCACAATCACAATCACACAATCACAATCACACAATCACACAGTCACAATCACGCAATCGCACAATCACGATCACACAATCACGATAACACAATCACGATCACACAATCACGATCGCACAACCACTCAATCACACAATCACGCAATCACACAATTACACAATCACACAATCACACAATCACACAATCACAAAATCACACAATCACACAATCACACAATCACACAATCACACAATCACACAATCAAACAATCACACAATCACACAATCACGGCCACACAATCACACATTCACACAATCACACAATCACACAATCACACAATCACACAATCACACAATCACGCAATCACAAAATCACACAAACACACAACCACACAACCGGACAATCACACAAGCACACAATCACACAATCACACAATCACAATTACACAATCACACAATCACACAATGACACAATCACACAATCACACCATCACACAATCACACAATCACACAATCACACAATCACACAATCACACAATCACACCATCACACAATCACACAATCACACAATCACACAATCACACAATCACACAATCACACAATCACACAATCACACAATCACACAATCACACAATCACAATCACACAATCACAATCACACAATCACAATCACACAATCACAATCACACAATCACAATCACACAATCACAATCACACAATCACAATCACACAATCACAATCACACAATCACAATCACACAATCACAATCACACAATCACAATCACACAATCACAATCACACAATCACAATCACACAATCACAATCACACAATCACAATCACACAGTCACAATCACACAGTCACAATCACACAATCACAATCACACAATCACAATCACACAATCACAATCACACAATCACAATCACACAATCACACAGTCCCACAGTCACACAGTCACACAATCACACAATCACACAATCACACAATCACGGTCACACAATCACAAAGTCACACAATCACACAGTAACACAATCACAAAATCACAAAATCACACAATCACACAATCACACAATCACACAATCACACAATCACACAATCACACAATCACACAATCACACAATCACGCAATCACAAAATCACACAAACACACAACCACACAACCGGACAATCACACAAGCACACAATCACACAATCACACAATCACAATTACACAATCACACAATCACACAATGACACAATCACACAATCACACCATCACACAATCACACAATCACACAATCACACAATCACACAATCACACAATCACACCATCACACAATCACACAATCACACAATCACACAATCACACAATCACACAATCACACAATCACACAATCACACAATCACACAATCACACAATCACAATCACACAATCACAATCACACAATCACAATCACACAATCACAATCACACAATCACAATCACACAATCACAATCACACAATCACAATCACACAATCACAATCACACAATCACAATCACACAATCACAATCACACAATCACAATCACACAATCACAATCACACAATCACAATCACACAATCACAATCACACAGTCACAATCACACAGTCACAATCACACAGTCACAATCACACAATCACAATCACACAATCACAATCACACAATCACAATCACACAATCACACAGTCCCACAGTCACACAGTCACACAATCACACAATCACACAATCACACAATCACGGTCACACAATCACAAAGTCACACAATCACACAGTAACACAATCACAAAATCACAAAATCACACAATCACACAATCACACAATCACACAATCACACAATCACACAATCACACAATCACACAATCACACAATCACACAATCACAAAATCACACAATCACACAATCACACAATCACACAATCACGGTCACACAATCACACATTCACACAATCACACAATCACACAATCACTCAATCACACAATCACACAATCACACAATCACACAATCAAACAATCACACAATCACACAATCACACAATCACACAATCTCACAATCACACAATCACACAACCACACAATCACACAACCACACAATCACACAATCACACAATCACACAATCACACAATCACACAATCACACAATCACACAATCACACAATCACACAATCACAATCACACAATCACAATCACACAATAACAATCACAGAATCACAATCACACAATCACAATCACACAATCACTATCACACAATCACAATCACACAGTCACAATCACACAATCACAATCACACAATCACAATCACACAATCACAATCACACAATCACACAGTCCCACAATCACACAGTCACACAATCACACAATCACAATCACGCAATCACACAATCACGATTACACAATCACGATCACACAATCACGATCACACAATCACACAGTCACGCAATCACACAGTCACACAATCACACAATCACAATCACGCAATCACACAATCACGATCACACAATCACGATCACACAATAACGGTCACACAATCACGATCACACAATCACGATCGCACAATCACGATCACACAATCACGATCGCACAACCACACAATCATACAATCACACAATCACACAATCACACAATCACACAATCACACAATCACACAATCACACAATCACACAATCACACAATCACACAATCACAATCACACAATCACACAATCACACAAGCACACAAGCACACAATCAGTCAATCACACAATCACACACTCACACAATCACACAATCACAATTACACAATCACACAATCACACAGTCACACAATCGCACAATCACACAATCACACAATCACACAATCACACAATCACACAATCACACAATCACACAATCACACAAGCACACAATCACACAATCACACAATCACACAATCACACAATCACACAATCACACAATCACACAGTCACACAATCACACAATCACACAATCACACAGTCACACAATCACACAATCACGCAATCACACAATCACACAATCACACAACCACACAACCACACAATCACACAAGCACACAATCACACAATCACACAATCACAATTACACAATCACACAATCACACAATCACACAATCACACAATCACACAATCACGGTCACACAGTCACACAATCACACAGTCACAATCACGCAATCGCACAATCACGATCGCACAATCACGATAACACAATCACGATCACACAATCACACAATCACACAATCACACAATCACACAATCACACAATCACAAAATCACACAATCACACAATCACACAATCACACAATCACGGTCACACAATCACACATTCACACAATCACACAATCACACAATCACTCAATCACACAATCACACAATCACACAATCACACAATCAAACAATCACACAATCACACAATCACACAATCACACAATCTCACAATCACACAATCACACAACCACACAATCACACAACCACACAATCACACAATCACACAATCACACAATCACACAATCACACAATCACACAATCACACAATCACACAATCACACAATCACAATCACACAATCACAATCACACAATAACAATCACAGAATCACAATCACACAATCACAATCACACAATCACTATCACACAATCACAATCACACAGTCACAATCACACAATCACAATCACACAATCACAATCACACAATCACAATCACACAATCACAATCACACAATCACACAGTCCCACAATCACACAGTCACACAATCACACAATCACAATCACGCAATCACACAATCACGATTACACAATCACGATCACACAATCACGATCACACAATCACACAGTCACGCAATCACACAGTCACACAATCACACAATCACAATCACGCAATCACACAATCACGATCACACAATCACGATCACACAATAACGGTCACACAATCACGATCACACAATCACGATCGCACAATCACGATCACACAATCACGATCGCACAACCACACAATCATACAATCACACAATCACACAATCACACAATCACACAATCACACAATCACACAATCACACAATCACACAATCACACAATCACAATCACACAATCACACAATCACACAAGCACACAAGCACACAATCAGTCAATCACACAATCACACACTCACACAATCACACAATCACACAATCACACAAGCACACAATCACTCAATCACACAATCACACAATCACACAATCGCACAATCACACAATCACACAATCACACAAGCACACAATCACACAATCACGCAATCACACAATCACACAATCACACAATCACACAATCACACAATCACACAATCACACAGTACACACAATCACAAACACACAATCACACAATCACACAATCACAATTACACAATCACACAATCACACAATCACACAGTACACACAATCACAATCACACAATCACACAATCAAAATTACACAATCACACAATCACACAATCAAAATTACACAATCACACAATCACACAATCACACAATCACACAATCACACAATCACACAGTCACACAATCACACAATCACACAATCACACAATCACACAATCACGTAATCACACAATCACACAATCACACAATCACAAACACACAATCACACAATCACACAGTCACACAATCGCACAATCACACAATCACACAATCACACAATCACGCAATCACACAATCACACAATCACACAAGCACACAGTCACTCAATCACAAAATCACACAATCACACAATCACACAATCACACAATCACACAATCACACAATCACACAATCACACAGTACACACAATCACAATCACACAATCACACAATCACAATTACACAATCACACAATCACACAATCACACAATCACACAATCACACAATCACACAATCACACAATCACACAATCACACAATCACACAGTCACACAATCACACAATCACACAATCACACAGTCACACAATCACACAATCACGCAATCACACAATCACACAATCACACAACCACACAACCACACAATCACACAAGCACACAATCACACAATCACGATAACACAATCACGATCACACAATCACGATCGCACAACCACTCAATCACACAATCACGCAATCACACAATTACACAATCACACAATCACACAATCACACAATCACAAAATCACACAATCACACAATCACACAATCAAACAATCACACAATCACACAATCACGGCCACACAATCACACATTCACACAATCACACAATCACACAATCACACAATCACACAATCACACAATCACACAATCACACAATCACACAATCACACAACCACACAACCACACAATCACACAAGCACACAATCACACAATCACGATAACACAATCACGATCACACAATCACGATCGCACAACCACTCAATCACACAATCACGCAATCACACAATTACACAATCACACAATCACACAATCACACAATCACAAAATCACACAATCACACAATCACACAATCAAACAATCACACAATCACACAATCACGGCCACACAATCACACATTCACACAATCACACAATCACACAATCACACAATCACACAATCACACAATCACACAATCACACAATCACACAATCACACAATCACACAATCACGCAATCACAATTACACAATCACACAATCACACAATCACACAATCACACAATCACACCATCACACAATCACAATCACACAATCACAATCACACAATCACAATCACACAATCACTATCACACAATCACAATCACACAATCACAATCACACAATCACAATCACACAATCACAATCACACAATCACAATCACACAATCACAATCACACAGTCACAATCACACAATCACAATCACACAATCACAATCACACAATCACAATCACACAATCACAATCACACAATCACAATCACACAATCACAATCACACAATCACAATCACACAATCACACAGTCCCACAGTCACACAGTCACACAATCACACAATCACACAATCACACAATCACGGTCACACAATCACACAGTCACACAATCACACAGTCACACAATCACAAAATCACAAAATCACACACTCACACAATCACACAGTCACAATCACACAATCACACAATCACACAATCACACAAACACTCAATCACACAATCACACAATCACACAATCACACAATCACACAATCACAAAATCACACAATCACACAATCACACAATCACTGTCACACAATCACACATTCACACCATCACACAATCACACAATCACTCAATCACACAATCACACAATCACACAATCACACAATCAAACAATCACACAATCACACAATCACACAATCACACAATCTCACAATCACACAATCACACAACCACACAATCACACAACCACACAATCACACAATCACACAATCATACAATCACACAATCATACAATCACACAATCACACAATCACACAATCACACAATCACACAATCACACAATCACAATCACACAATCACAATCACACAATCACAATCACACAATCACAATCACACAATCACAATCACACAATCACAATCACACAATCACAATCACACAATCACAATCACACAATCACAATCACACAATCACAATCACACAATCACAATCACACAATCACAATCACACAATCACAATCACACAATCACAATCACACAATCACAATCACACAATCACAATCACACAATCACAATCACACAATCACAATCACACAGTCACAATCACACAGTCACAATCACACAATCACAATCACACAATCACAATCACACAATCACAATCACACAATCACAATCACACAATCACACAGTCCCACAATCACACAGTCACACAATCACACAATCACAATCACGCAATCACACAATCACGATCACACAATCACGATCACACAATAACGGTCACACAATCACGATCACACAATCACGATCGCACAATCACGATCACACAATCACGATCGCACAACCACACAATCATACAATCACACAATCACACAATCACACAATCACACAATCACACAATCACACAATCACACAATCACACAATCACAATCACACAATCACACAAGCACACAAGCACACAATCAGTCAATCACACAATCACACACTCACACAATCACACAATCACAATTACACAATCACACAATCACACAGTCACACAATCGCACAATCACACAATCACACAATCACACAATCACACAATCACACAATCACACAATCACACAATCACACAAGCACACAATCACACAATCACACAATCACACAATCACACAATCACACAATCACACAATCACACAATCACACAATCACACAATCACACAGTACACACAATCACAATCACACAATCACACAATCACAATTACACAATCACACAATCACACAATCACAATTACACAATCACACAATCACACAATCACACAGTACACACAATCACAATCACACAATCACACAATCAAAATTACACAATCACACAATCACACAATCAAAATTACACAATCACACAATCACACAATCACAATTACACAATCACACAATCACACAGTCACACAATCGCACAATCGCACAATCACACAATCACACAATCACACAATCACACAATCACACAATCACACAATCACACAATCACACAATCACACAATCACACAAGCACACAATCACTCAATCACACAATCACACAATCACACAATCACACAATCACACAATCACACAATCACACAATCACACAGTACACACAATCACAATCACACAATCACACAATCACAATTACACAATCACACAATCACACAATCACACAATCACACAATCACACAATCACACAATCACACAATCACACAATCACACAATCACACAATCACACAGTCACACAATCACACAATCACACAATCACACAGTCACACAATCACACAATCACGCAATCACACAATCACACAATCACACAACCACACAACCACACAATCACACAAGCACACAATCACACAATCACACAATCACAATTACACAATCACACAATCACACAATCACACAATCACACAATCACACAATCACGGTCACACAGTCACACAATCACACAGTCACAATCACGCAATCGCACAATCACGATCGCACAATCACGATAACACAATCACGATCACATAATCACACAATCACACAATCACACAATCACACAATCACACAATCACACAATCACACAATCACACAATCACACAATCACACAATCACACAATCACAATCAACAAGCACAATCACACAATCGCGGTCACACAATCACGGTCACACAGTAACGGTCACACAATCACACATTCACACAATCCCACAATCACAATCACACAATCACAATCACACAGTCACAATCACGCAATCGCACAATCACGATCACACAATCACGATAACACAATCACGATCACACAATCACGATAACACAATCACGATCACACAATCACGATCGCACAACCACTCAATCACACAATCACGCAATCACACAATTACACAATCACACAATCACACAATCACGAAATCACACAATCACACAATCACACAATCACACAATCACACAATCACACAATCACACAATCACACAATCACACAATCACACAATCACACAATCACAATCACACAATCACAATCACACAATCACAATCACACAATCACAATCACACAATCACAATCACACAATCACAATCACACAATCACAATCACACAATCACAATCACACAATCACAATCACACAATCACAATCACACAATCACAATCACACAATCACAATCACACAATCACAATCACACAATCACAATCACACAATCACAATCACACAATCACAATCACACAATCACAATCACACAGTCACAATCACACAGTCACAATCACACAATCACAATCACACAATCACAATCACACAATCACAATCACACAATCACACAGTCCCACAGTCACACAGTCACACAATCACACAATCACACAATCACACAATCACGGTCACACAATCACAAAGTCACACAATCACACAGTAACACAATCACAAAATCACAAAATCACACAATCACACAATCACACAATCACACAACCACACAATCACACAATCACACAATCACACAATCACACAATCACACAGTCCCACAATCACACAGTCACACAATCACACAATCACAATCACGCAATCACACAATCACGATTACACAATCACGATCACACAATCACGATCACACAATCACACAGTCACACAATCACACAGTCACACAATCACACAATCACAATCACGCAATCACACAATCACGATCACACAATCACGATCACACAATAACGGTCACACAATCACGATCACACAATCACGATCGCACAATCACGATCACACAATCACGATCGCACAACCACACAATCATACAATCACACAATCACACAATCACACAGTCACACAATCACACAATCACACAATCACACAATCACACAATCACACAATCACAATCACACAATCACACAATCACACAAGCACACAAGCACACAATCAGTCAATCACACAATCACACAATCACACAATCACACAATCACACAATCACACAAGCACACAATCACTCAATCACACAATCACACAATCACACAATCGCACAATCACACAATCACACAATCACACAAGCACACAATCACACAATCACGCAATCACACAATCACACAATCACACAATCACACAATCACACAATCTCACAATCACACAATCACACAGTACACACAATCACAAACACACAATCACACAATCACACAATCACAATTACACAATCACACAATCACACAATCACACAGAACACACAATCACAATCACACAATCACACAATCAAAATTACACAATCACACAATCACACAATCAAAATTACACAATCACACAATCACACAATCACACAATCACACAATCACACAGTCACACAATCACACAATCACACAATCACACAATCACACAATCACGTAATCACACAATCACACAATCACACAATCACAAACACACAATCACACAATCACACAGTCACACAATCGCACAATCACACAATCACACAATCACACAATCACGCAATCACACAATCACACAATCACACAATCACACAAGCACACAGTCACTCAATCACAAAATCACACAATCACACAATCACACAATCACACAATCACACAATCACACAATCACACAATCACACAGTACACACAATCACAATCACACAATCACACAATCACAATTACACAATCACACAATCACACAATCACACAATCACACAATCACACAATCACACAGTCACACAATCACACAATCACACAATCACACAGTCACACAATCACACAATCACGCAATCACACAATCACACAATCACACAACCACACAACCACACAATCACACAAGCACACAATCACACAATCACACAATTACAATTACACAATCACACAATCACACAATCACACAATCACACAACCACACAACCACGCAATCACACAAGCACACAATCACGCAAACACACAATCACACACTCACACAATCACACAATCACACAATCACACAATCACACAATCACACAATCACACAATCACACAATCACACAATCACACAGTCACAATCACACAAGCACAATCACACAATCGCGGTCACACAATCACGGTCACACAGTAACGGTCACACAATCACACATTCACACAATCCCACAATCACAATCACACAATCACAATCACACAATCACACAGTCACAATCACGCAATCGCACAATCACGATCACACAATCACGATAACACAATCACGATCACACAATCACGATCGCACAACCACTCAATCACACAATCACACAATCACACAATCAAACAATCACACAATCACACAATCACGGCCACACAATCACACATTCACACAATCACACAATCACACAATCACACAATCACACAATCACACAATCACACAATCACGCAATCACAATTACACAATCACACAATCACACAATCACACAGTACACACAATCACAATCACACAATCACACAATCAAAATTACACAATCACACAATCACACAATCAAAATTACACAATCACACAATCACACAATCACACAATCACACAATCACACAATCACACAGTCACACAATCACACAATCACACAATCACACAATCACACAATCACGTAATCACACAATCACACAATCACACAATCACAAACACACAATCACACAATCACACAGTCACACAATCGCACAATCACACAATCACACAATCACACAATCACGCAATCACACAATCACACAATCACACAATCACACAAGCACACAGTCACTCAATCACAAAATCACACAATCACACAATCACACAATCACACAATCACACAATCACACAATCACACAATCACACAGTACACACAATCACAATCACACAATCACACAATCACAATTACACAATCACACAATCACACAATCACACAATCACACAATCACACAATCACACAATCACACAATCACACAGTCACACAATCACACAATCACACAATCACACAGTCACACAATCACACAATCACGCAATCACACAATCACACAATCACACAACCACACAACCACACAATCACACAAGCACACAATCACACAATCACAATTACACAATCACACAATCACACAATCACACAATCACACAACCACACAACCACGCAATCACACAAGCACACAATCACTCAAACACACAATCACACACTCACACAATCACACAATCACACAATCACACAATCACACAATCACACAATCACACAATCACACAATCACACAATCACACAGTCACAATCACACAAGCACAATCACACAATCGCGGTCACACAATCACGGTCACACAGTAACGGTCACACAATCACACATTCACACAATCCCACAATCACAATCACACAATCACAATCACACAATCACACAGTCACAATCACGCAATCGCACAATCACGATCACACAATCACGATAACACAATCACGATCACACAATCACGATCGCACAACCACTCAATCACACAATCACACAATCACACAATCAAACAATCACACAATCACACAATCACGGCCACACAATCACACATTCACACAATCACACAATCACACAATCACACAATCACAATCACACAATCACAATCACACAGTCACAATCACGCAATCGCACAATCACGATCACACAATCACGATAACACAATCACGATCACACAATCACGATAACACAATCACGATCACACAATCACGATCGCACAACCACTCAATCACACAATCACGCAATCACACAATTACACAATCACACAATCACACAATCACGAAATCACACAATCACACAATCACACAATCACACAATCACACAATCACACAATCACACAATCACACAATCACACAATCACACAATCACACAATCACAATCACACAATCACAATCACACAATCACAATCACACAATCACAATCACACAATCACAATCACACAATCACAATCACACAATCACAATCACACAATCACAATCACACAATCACAATCACACAATCACAATCACACAATCACAATCACACAATCACAATCACACAATCACAATCACACAATCACAATCACACAATCACAATCACACAATCACAATCACACAGTCACAATCACACAGTCACAATCACACAATCACAATCACACAATCACAATCACACAATCACAATCACACAATCACACAGTCCCACAGTCACACAGTCACACAATCACACAATCACACAATCACACAATCACGGTCACACAATCACAAAGTCACACAATCACACAGTAACACAATCACAAAATCACAAAATCACACAATCACACAATCACACAATCACACAACCACACAATCACACAATCACACAATCACACAATCACACAATCACACAGTCCCACAATCACACAGTCACACAATCACACAATCACAATCACGCAATCACACAATCACGATTACACAATCACGATCACACAATCACGATCACACAATCACACAGTCACACAATCACACAGTCACACAATCACACAATCACAATCACGCAATCACACAATCACGATCACACAATCACGATCACACAATAACGGTCACACAATCACGATCACACAATCACGATCGCACAACCACACAATCATACAATCACACAATCACACAATCACACAGTCACACAATCACACAATCACACAATCACACAATCACACAATCACACAATCACAATCACACAATCACACAATCACACAAGCACACAAGCACACAATCAGTCAATCACACAATCACACAATCACACAATCACACAATCACACAATCACACAAGCACACAATCACTCAATCACACAATCACACAATCACACAATCGCACAATCACACAATCACACAATCACACAAGCACACAATCACACAATCACGCAATCACACAATCACACAATCACACAATCACACAATCACACAATCTCACAATCACACAATCACACAGTACACACAATCACAAACACACAATCACACAATCACACAATCACAATTACACAATCACACAATCACACAATCACACAGAACACACAATCACAATCACACAATCACACAATCAAAATTACACAATCACACAATCACACAATCAAAATTACACAATCACACAATCACACAATCACACAATCACACAATCACACAGTCACACAATCACACAATCACACAATCACACAATCACACAATCACGTAATCACACAATCACACAATCACACAATCACAAACACACAATCACACAATCACACAGTCACACAATCGCACAATCACACAATCACACAATCACACAATCACGCAATCACACAATCACACAATCACACAATCACACAAGCACACAGTCACTCAATCACAAAATCACACAATCACACAATCACACAATCACACAATCACACAATCACACAATCACACAATCACACAGTACACACAATCACAATCACACAATCACACAATCACAATTACACAATCACACAATCACACAATCACACAATCACACAATCACACAGTCACACAATCACACAATCACACAATCACACAGTCACACAATCACACAATCACGCAATCACACAATCACACAATCACACAACCACACAACCACACAATCACACAAGCACACAATCACACAATCACACAATCACAATTACACAATCACACAATCACACAATCACACAATCACACAACCACACAACCACGCAATCACACAAGCACACAATCACTCAAACACACAATCACACACTCACACAATCACACAATCACACAATCACACAATCACACAATCACACAATCACACAATCACACAATCACACAGTCACAATCACACAAGCACAATCACACAATCGCGGTCACACAATCACGGTCACACAGTAACGGTCACACAATCACACATTCACACAATCCCACAATCACAATCACACAATCACAATCACACAATCACACAGTCACAATCACGCAATCGCACAATCACGATCACACAATCACGATAACACAATCACGATCACACAATCACGATCGCACAACCACTCAATCACACAATCACACAATCACACAATCAAACAATCACACAATCACACAATCACGGCCACACAATCACACATTCACACAATCACACAATCACACAATCACACAATCACACAATCACACAATCACACAATCACGCAATCACAATTACACAATCACACAATCACACAATCACACAGTACACACAATCACAATCACACAATCACACAATCAAAATTACACAATCACACAATCACACAATCAAAATTACACAATCACACAATCACACAATCACACAATCACACAATCACACAGTCACACAATCACACAATCACACAATCACACAATCACACAATCACGTAATCACACAATCACACAATCACACAATCACAAACACACAATCACACAATCACACAGTCACACAATCGCACAATCACACAATCACACAATCACACAATCACGCAATCACACAATCACACAATCACACAATCACACAAGCACACAGTCACTCAATCACAAAATCACACAATCACACAATCACACAATCACACAATCACACAATCACACAATCACACAATCACACATTCACACAGTACACACAATCACAATCACACAATCACACAATCACAATTACACAATCACACAATCACACAATCACACAATCACACAATCACACAATCACACAATCACACAATCACACAGTCACACAATCACACAATCACACAATCACACAGTCACACAATCACACAATCACGCAATCACACAATCACACAATCACACAACCACACAACCACACAATCACACAAGCACACAATCACACAATCACAATTACACAATCACACAATCACACAATCACACAATCACACAACCACACAACCACGCAATCACACAAGCACACAATCACTCAAACACACAATCACACACTCACACAATCACACAATCACACAATCACACAATCACACAATCACACAATCACACAATCACACAATCACACAATCACACAGTCACAATCACACAAGCACAATCACACAATCGCGGTCACACAATCACGGTCACACAGTAACGGTCACACAATCACACATTCACACAATCCCACAATCACAATCACACAATCACAATCACACAATCACACAGTCACAATCACGCAATCGCACAATCACGATCACACAATCACGATAACACAATCACGATCACACAATCACGATCGCACAACCACTCAATCACACAATCACACAATCACACAATCAAACAATCACACAATCACACAATCACGGCCACACAATCACACATTCACACAATCACACAATCACACAATCACACAATCACACAATCACACAATCACACAATCACACAATCACACAATCACGCAATCACAATTACACAATCACACAATCACACAATCACGCAATCACAAAATCACACAATCACACAACCACACAACCACACAATCACACAAGCACACAATCACACAATCACACAATCACAATTACACAATCACACAATCACACAATCACACAATCACACAATCACACCATCACACAATCACACAATCACACAATCACACAATCACACAGTACACACAATCACAATCACGCAATCACACAATCACAATTACACAATCACACAATCACACAATCACACAATCACAATTACACAATCACACAATCACACAATCACGCAATCACACAATCACACAATCACACAGTCACACAATCACACAATCACACAATCACACAGTCACACAATCACACAATCACGCAATCACACAATCACACAATCACACAACCACACAACCACACAATCACACAATCACACAATCAAACAATCACACAATCACACAATCACGGCCACACAATCACACATTCACACAATCACACAATCACACAATCACACACTCACACAATCACACAGTCACAATCACACAATCACACAATCACACAATCACACAATCACACAATCACAATTACACAATCACACAATCACACAATCACACAAGCACACAATCACTCAATCACACAATCACACAATCACACAATCACACAATCACACAATTACACAATCACACAATCACACAATCACACAGTACACACAATCACAATCACACAATCACACAATCAAAATTACACAATCACACAATCACACAATCAAAATTACACAATCACACAATCACACAATCACACAATCACACAATCACACTGTCACACAATCACACAATCACACAATCACACAATCACACAATCACGTAATCACACAATCACACAATCACACAATCACTATTACACAATCACACAATCACACAGTCACACAATCGCACAATCACACAATCACACAATCACACAATCACACAATCACACAATCACACAATCACACAATCACACAATCACACAATCACACAAGCACACAATCACTCAATCACACAATCACACAATCACACAATCACACAATCACACAATCACACAATCACACAATCACACAGTACACACAATCACACAATCACAATTACACAATCACACAATCACACAATCACACAATCACACAATCACACAATCACACAGTCACACAATCACACAATCACACAATCACACAGTCACACAATCACACAATCACGCAATCACACAATCACACAATCACACAATCACACAATCACACAGTCACACAATCACACAATCACACAATCACACAGTCACACAATCACACAATCACGCAATCACACAATCACACAATCACACAACCACACAACCACACAATCACACAAGCACACAATCACACAATCACACAATCACAATTACACAATCACACAATCACACAATCACACAATCACACAATCACGGTCACACAGTCACACAATCACACAGTCACAATCACGCAATCGCGCAATCACGATCACACAATCACGATAACACAATCACGATCACACAATCACGATCGCACAACCACTCAATCACACAATCACACAATCACACAGTCACACAATCACTCAATCACACAATCACACACTCACACAATCACACAGTCACAATCACACAATCACACAATCACACAGTCACACAATCACACAATCACACAATCACACAATCACACAATCACACAATCACAATCACACAAGCACAATCACACAATCGCGGTCACACAATCACGGTCACACGGTAACGGTCACACAATCACACATTCACACAATCCCACAATCACAATCACACAATCACACAGTCACAATCACGCAATCGCACAATCACGATCACACAATCACGATAACACAATCACGATCACACAATCACGATCGCACAACCACTCAATCACACAATCACGCAATCACACAATTACACAATCACACAATCACACAATCACACAATCACACAATCACAAAATCACACAATCACACAATCACACAATCACACAATCACACAATCAAACAATCACACAATCACACAATCACGGCCACACAATCACACATTCACACAATCACACAATCACACAATCACACAATCACACAAGCACACAATAACGCAATCACAATTACACAATCACACAATCACACAATCACACAATCACGCAATCACAAAATCACACAATAACACAACCACACAACCACACAATCACACAAGCACACAATCACACAATCACACAATCACAATTACACAATCACACAATCACACAATCACACAATCACACAATCACACAATCACACAATCACACCATCACACAATCACACAATCACACAATCACACAATCACACAATCACACAATCACACAATCACACAATCACAATCACACAATCACAATCACACAATCACAATCACACAATCACAATCACACAATCACACAATCACACAATCACACAATCACAAAATCACACAATCACACAATCACACAATCACACAATCACGGTCACACAATCACACATTCACACAATCACACAATCACACAATCACACAATCACACAATCACACAATCACACAATCACACAATCACACAATCACAATCACACAATCACAATCACACAATCACAATCACACAATCACAATCACACAATCACAATCACACAATCACAATCACACAATCACAATCACACAATCACAATCACACAATCACAATCACACAATCACAATCACACAATCACAATCACACAATCACAATCACACAATCACAATCACACAATCACACAATCACACAATCACACAATCACACAATCACACAATCACACAATCACACAATCACAAAATCACACAATCACACAATCACACAATCACACAATCACACAATCACACAATCACACAATCACACAATCACACAATCACACAATCACACAATCACACAATCACACAATCACACAATCACACAATCACACAATCACACAATCACACAATCACACAATCACACAATCACACAATCACACAATCACACAATCACACAATCACAATCACACAATCACAATCACACAATCACAATCACACAATCACAATCACACAATCACAATCACACAATCACAATCACACAATCACAATCACACAATCACAATCACACAATCACAATCACACAATCACAATCACACAATCACAATCACACAATCACAATCACACAATCACAATCACACAATCACAATCACACAATCACAATCACACAATCACAATCACACAATCACAATCACACAATCACAATCACACAATCACAATCACACAATCACAGTCACACAATCACAGTCACACAATCACAATCACACAATCACAATCACACAATCACAATCACACAATCACAATCACACAATCACAATCACACAGTCACAATCACACAATCACAATCACACAATCACAATCACACAATCACAATCACACAATCACAATCACACAATCACACAGTCCCACAGTCACACAGTCACACAATCACACAATCACACAATCACACAATCACACAATCACGGTCACACAATCACACAGTCACACAATCACACAGTAACACAATCACAAAATCACAAAATCACACAATCACACAATCACACAATCACACAATCACACAATCACACATTCACACAATCCCACAATCACAATCACACAATCACACAGTCACAATCACGCAATCGCACAACCACACAACCACACAATCACACAAGCACACAATCACACAATCACACAATCACAATTACACAATCACACAATCACACAATCACACAATCACACAATCACACAATCACACCATCACACAATCACACAATCACACAATCACACAATCACACAATCACACAATCACACAATCACACAATCACAATCACACAATCACAATCACACAATCACAATCACACAATCACAATCACACAATCACAATCACACAATCACAATCACACAATCACAATCACACAATCACAATCACACAATCACAATCACACAATCACAATCACACAATCACAATCACACAGTCACAATCACACAATCACAATCACACAATCACAATCACACAATCACAATCACACAATCACAATCACACAATCACAATCACACAATCACAATCACACAATCACAATCACACAATCACACAGTCCCACAGTCACACAGTCACACAATCACACAATCACACAATCACACAATCACACAATCACGGTCACACAATCACACAGTCACACAATCACACAGTCACACAATCACAAAATCACAAAATCACACAATCACACAATCACACAATCACACAATCACACAATCACACAATCACACAATCACACAATCACACAATCACACAATCACACCATCACACAATCACACAATCACACAATCACGCAATCACACAATCACCTAATCACACAATCACACAATCACACAATCACACAATCACACAACCACACAACCACGCAATCACACAAGCACACAATCACTCAATCACACAATCACACACTCACACAATCACACAGTCACAATCACACAATCACACAATCACAGAATCACACAATCACTCAATCACACAATCACACAATCACACAATCACACAATCACACAATCACAAAATCACACAATCACACAATCACACAATCACACAATCACGGTCACACAATCACACATTCACACAATCACACAATCACACAATCACACAATCACACAATCACACAATCACACAATCACAATCACACAATCACAATCACACAATCACAATCACACAATCACAATCACACAATCACAATCACACAATCACAATCACACAATCACAATCACACAATCACAATCACACAATCACAATCACACAATCACAATCACACAATCACAATCACACAATCACACAATCACACAATCACACAATCACACAATCACAAAATCACACAATCACACAATCACACAATCACACAATCACGGTCACACAATCACACATTCACACAATCACACAATCACACAATCACACAACCACACAATCACACAACCACACAATCACACAATCACACAATCACACAATCACACAATCACACAATCACACAATCACACAATCACAATCACACAATCACAATCACACAATAACAATCACAGAATCACAATCACACAATCACAATCACACAATCACTATCACACAATCACAATCACACAGTCACAATCACACAATCACAATCACACAATCACAATCACACAATCACAATCACACAATCACACAGTCCCACAATCACACAATCACACAATCACACACTCACACAATCACACAGTCACAATCACACAATCACACAATCACACAGTCACACAAACACACAATCACACAATCACACAATCACACCATCACACAATCACACAATCACAATCACACAAGCACAATCACACAATCGCGGTCACACAATCACGGTCACACGGTAACGGTCACACAATCACACATTCACACAATCCCACAATCACAATCACACAATCACACAGTCACAATCACGCAATCGCACAATCACGATCACACAATCACGATAACACAATCACGATCACACAATCACGATCGCACAACCACTCAATCACACAATCACGCAATCACACAATTACACAATCACACAATCACACAATCACACAATCACACAATCACAAAATCACACAATCACACAATCACACAATCACACAATCACACAATCAAACAATCACACAATCACGGCCACACAATCACACATTCACACAATCACACAATCACACAATCACACAATCACACAATCACACAAGCACACAATCACGCAATCACAATTACACAATCACACAATCACACAATCACACAATCACGCAATCACAAAATCACACAATCACACAACCACACAACCACACAATCACACAAGCACACAATCACACAATCACACAATCACAATTACACAATCACACAATCACACAATCACACAATCACACAATCACACAATCACACCATCACACAATCACACAATCACACAATCACACAATCACACAATCACACAATCACACAATCACACAATCACAATCACACAATCACAATCACACAATCACAATCACACAATCACAATCACACAATCACAATCACACAATCACAATCACACAATCACAATCACACAATCACAATCACACAATCACAATCACACAGTCACAATCACACAATCACAATCACACAATCACAATCACACAATCACAATCACACAATCACAATCACACAATCACAATCACACAATCACAATCACACAATCACAATCACACAATCACAATCACACAATCACACAGTCCCACAGTCACACAGTCACACAATCACACAATCACACAATCACACAATCACACAATCACACAATCACGGTCACACAATCACACAGTCACACAATCACACAGTCACACAATCACAAAATCACAAAATCACACAATCACACAATCACACAATCACACAATCACACAATCACACAATCACACAATCACACAATCACACAATCACACCATCACACAATCACACAATCACACAATCACGCAATCACACAATCACCTAATCACACAATCACACAATCACACAATCACACAATCACACAACCACGCAATCACACAAGCACACAATCACTCAATCACACAATCACACACTCACACAATCACACAGTCACAATCACACAATCACACAATCACACAATCACACAATCACTCAATCACACAATCACACAATCACACAATCACACAATCACACAATCACAAAATCACACAATCACACAATCACACAATCACACAATCACGGTCACACAATCACACATTCACACAATCACACAATCACACAATCACACAATCACACAATCACACAATCACACAATCACACAATCACACAATCACACAATCACACAATCACAATCACACAATCACAATCACACAATCACAATCACACAATCACAATCACACAATCACAATCACACAATCACAATCACACAATCACAATCACACAATCACACAATCACACAATCACACAATCACAAAATCACACAATCACACAATCACACAATCACACAATCACGGTCACACAATCACACATTCACACAATCACACAATCACACAATCACACAATCACACAATCACACAATCACACAATCACAATCACACAATCACAATCACACAATCACAATCACACAATCACAATCACACAATCACAATCACACAATCACAATCACACAATCACACAATCACACAATCACACAATCACACAATCACAAAATCACACAATCACAAAATCACACAATCACACAATCACACAATCACACAATGACACAACCACACAATCACACAATCACACAATCACACAATCACACAATCACACAATCACACAATCACACAATCACACAATCACACAATCACACAATCACACAATCACACAATCACACAATCACACAATCACACAATCACACAATCACAAAATCACACAATCACACAATCACACAATCACACAATCACACAATCACACAATCACAATCACACAATCACAATCACACAATCACAATCACACAATCACAATCACACAATCACAATCACACAATCACAATCACACAATCACAATCACACAATCACAATCACACAATCACAATCACACAATCACAATCACACAATCACAATCACACAATCACAATCACACAATCACAATCACACAATCACAATCACACAATCACAATCACACAATCACAATCACACAATCACAATCACACAATCACAATCACACAATCACAATCACACAATCACAATCACACAATCACAATCACACAATCACAATCACACAGTCACAATCACACAATCACAATCACACAATCACAATCACACAATCACAATCACACAATCACACAGTCCCACAGTCACACAGTCACACAATCACACAATCACACAATCACACAATCACACAATCACGGTCACACAATCACACAGTCACACAATCACACAGTAACACAATCACAAAATCACAAAATCACACAATCACACAATCACACAATCACACAATCACACATTCACACAATCCCACAATCACAATCACACAATCACACAGTCACAATCACGCAATCGCACAACCACACAACCACACAATCACACAAGCACACAATCACACAATCACACAATCACACAATCACACAATCACACAATCACACAATCACACCATCACACAATCACACAATCACACAATCACACAATCACACAATCACACAATCACAATCACACAATCACAATCACACAATCACAATCACACAATCACAATCACACAATCACAATCACACAATCACAATCACACAATCACAATCACACAATCACAATCACACAATCACAATCACACAATCACAATCACACAATCACAATCACACAATCACAATCACACAGTCACAATCACACAATCACAATCACACAATCACAATCACACAATCACAATCACACAATCACAATCACACAATCACAATCACACAATCACAATCACACAATCACACAGTCCCACAGTCACACAGTCACACAATCACACAATCACACAATCACACAATCACACAATCACACAATCACACAATCACGGTCACACAATCACACAGTCACACAATCACACAGTCACACAATCACAAAATCACAAAATCACACAATCACACAATCACACAATCACACAATCACACAATCACACAATCACACAATCACACAATCACACAATCACACAATCACACCATCACACAATCACACAATCACACAATCACGCAATCACACAATCACCTAATCACACAATCACACAATCACACAATCACACAATCACACAACCACACAACCACGCAATCACACAAGCACACAATCACTCAATCACACAATCACACACTCACACAATCACACAGTCACAATCACACAATCACACAATCACACAATCACACAATCACACAATCACTCAATCACACAATCACACAATCACACAATCACACAATCACACAATCACAAAATCACACAATCACACAATCACACAATCACACAATCACGGTCACACAATCACACATTCACAGAATCACACAATCACACAATCACACAATCACACAATCACACAATCACACAATCACACAATCACAATCACACAATCACAATCACACAATCACAATCACACAATCACAATCACACAATCACAATCACACAATCACAATCACACAATCACAATCACACAATCACAATCACACAATCACAATCACACAATCACAATCACACAATCACAATCACACAATCACAATCACACAATCACAATCACACAATCACAATCACACAATCGCACAATCACACAATCACACAATCACAAAATCACACAATCACACAATCACACAATCACACAATCACGGTCACACAATCACACATTCACACAATCACACAATCACACAATCACACAATCACACAATCACACAATCACACAATCACAATCACACAATCACAATCACACAATCACAATCACACAATCACAATCACACAATCACAATCACACAATCACAATCACACAATCACAATCACACAATCACAATCACACAATCACAATCACACAATCACAATCACACAATCACAATCACACAATCACAATCACACAATCACAATCACACAATCACAATCACACAATCACAATCACACAATCACAATCACACAATCACAATCACACAATCACACAATCACACAATCACACAATCACACAATCACACAATCACACAATCACACAAGCACACAATCACACAAGCACACAATCACACAATCACACAATCACACAATCACACAATCACACAATCACACAATCACACAATCACACAATCACACAGTACACACAATCACAATCACACAATCACACAATCACAATTACACAATCACACAATCACAATCACACAATCACAATCACACAATCACACAGTCCCACAGTCACACAGTCACACAATCACACAATCACACAATCACACAATCACACAATCACGGTCACACAATCACACAGTAACACAATCACAAAATCACAAAATCACACAATCACACAATCACACAATCACACAATCACACAATCACACAATCACACAATCACAAAATCACACAATCACAAAATCACACAATCACACAATCACACAATCACACAATCACGGTCACACAATCACACTTTCACACAATCACACAATCACACAATCACTCAATCACACAATCACACAATCACACAATCACACAATCAAACAATCACACAATCACACAATCACACAATCACACAATCTCACAATCACACAATCACACAACCACACAATCACACAACCACACAATCACACAATCACACAATCACACAATCACACAATCACACAATCACACAATCACACAATCACACAATCACAATCACACAATCACAATCACACAATCACAATCACACAATAACAATCACAGAATCACAATCACACAATCACAATCACACAATCACTATCACACAATCACAATCACACAGTCACAATCACACAATCACAATCACACAATCACAATCACACAATCACAATCACACAATCACACAGTCCCACAATCACACAGTCACACAATCACACAATCACAATCACGCAATCACACAATCACGATTACACAATCACGATCACACAATCACGATCACACAATCACACAGTCACACAATCACACAGTCACACAATCACACAATCACAATCACGCAATCACACAATCACGATCACACAATCACGATCGCACAATCACGATCACACAATCACGATCGCACAACCACACAATCATACAATCACACAATCACACAATCACACAATCACACAATCACACAATCACACAATCACACAATCACACAATCACAATCACACAATCACACAATCACACAAGCACACAATCAGTCAATCACACAATCACACACTCACACAATCACACAATCACAATTACACAATCACACAATCACACAGTCACACAATCGCACAATCACACAATCACACAATCACACAATCACACAATCACACAATCACACAATCACACAATCACACAATCACACAAGCACACAATCACTCGATCACACAATCACACAATCACACAATCACACAATCACACAATCACACAGTACACACAATCACAATCACACAATCACACAATCACAATTACACAATCACACAATCACACAATCACACAATCACACGATCACACAATCACACAATCACACAATCACACAATCACACAGTCACACAATCACACAATCACACAATCACACAGTCACACAATCACACAATCACGCAATCACACAATCACACAATCACACAACCACACAACCACACAATCACACAAGCACACAATCACACAATCACACAATCACAATTACACAATCACACAATCACACAATCACACAATCACGGTCACACAGTCACACAATCACACAGTCACAATCACGCAATCGCACAATCACGATCACACAATCACGATAACACAATCACGATCACACAATCACACAATCCCACAATCACACAATCACACAATCACACAATCACACAATCACAATCAACAAGCACAATCACACAATCGCGGTCACACAATCACGGTCACACAGTAACGGTCACACAATCACACATTCACACAATCCCACAATCACAATCACACAATCACAATCACACAGTCACAATCACGCAATCGCACAATCACGATCACACAATCACGATAACACAATCACGATCACACAATCACGATCGCACAACCACTCAATCACACAATCACGCAATCACACAATTACACAATCACACAATCACACAATCACTAAATCACACAATCACACAATCACACAATCACACAATCACACAATCACACAATCACACAATCACGCAATCACACAATCACACAATCACACAATCACACAATCACACAATCACGAAATCACACAATCACACAATCACACAATCACACAATCACAATTACACAATCACACAATCACACAATCACACAATCACACAATTATACAATCACACAAGCACACCATCACTCAATCACACAATCACACACTCACACAATCACAATCACACAAGCACAATCACACAATCGCGGTCACACAATCACGGTCACACGGTAACGGTCACACAATCACACATTCACACAATCCCACAATCACAATCACACAATCACAATCACACAATCACACAGTCACAATCACGCAATCGCACAATCACGATCACACAATCACGATAACACAATCACGATCACACAATCACGATCGCACAACCACTCAATCACACAATCACGCAATCACACAATTACACAATCACACAATCACACAATCACACAATCACAAAATCACACAATCACACAATCACACAATCACACAATCAAACAATCACACAATCACACAATCACGGCCACACAATCACACATTCACACAATCACACAATCACACAATCACACAATCACACAATCACACAATCACGCAATCACAATTACACAATCACACAATCACACAATCACGCAATCACAAAATCACACAAACACACAACCACACAACCGGACAATCACACAAGCACACAATCACACAATCACACAATCACAATTACACAATCACACAATCACACAATCACACAATCACACAATCACACAATCACACAATCACACCATCACACAATCACACAATCACACGATCACACAATCACACAATCACACAATCACACAATCACACAATCACAATCACACAATCACAATCACACAATCACAATCACACAATCACAATCACACAATCACAATCACACAATCACAATCACACAATCACAATCACACAATCACAATCACACAATCACAATCACACAATCACAATCACACAATCACAATCACACAATCACAATCACACAATCACAATCACACAATCACAATCACACAATCACAATCACACAATCACAATCACACAATCACAATCACACAATCACAATCACACAATCACAATCACACAGTCACAATCACACAATCACAATCACACAATCACAATCACACAATCACAATCACACAATCACAATCACACAATCACAATCACACAATCACACAGTCCCACAGTCACACAGTCACACAATCACACAATCGCAAAATCACACAATCACACAATCACGGTCTCACAATCACACAGTCACACAATCACACAGTCACACAATCACAAAATCACAAAATCACACAATCACACAATCACACAATCACACAATCACACAATCACACAATCACACAATCACAAAATCACAAAATCACACAATCACACAATCACGGTCACACAATCACAATCACACAATCACAATCACACAATCACAATCACACAGTCACAATCACACAATCACAATCACACAATCACAATCACACAATCACAATCACACAATCACAATCACACAATCACAATCACACAATCACAATCACACAATCACACAGTCCCACAGTCACACAGTCACACAATCACACAATCACACAATCACACAATCACACAATCACGGTCACACAATCACACAGTCACACAATCACACAGTCACACAATCACAAAATCACAAAATCACACAATCACACAATCACACAATCACACAATCACACAATCACACAATCACACAATCACACAATCACACAATCACACAATCACACAATCACACCATCACACAATCACACAATCACACAATCACGCAATCACACAATCACCTAATCACACAATCACACAATCACACAATCACACAATCACACAACCACACAACCACGCAATCACACAAGCACACAATCACTCAATCACACAATCACACACTCACACAATCACACAGTCACAATCACACAATCACACAATCACACAATCACACAATCACTCAATCACACAATCACACAATCACACAATCACACAATCACACAATCACAAAATCACACAATCACACAATCACACAATCACACAATCACGGTCACACAATCACACATTCACACAATCACACAATCACACAATCACACAATCACACAATCACACAATCACACAATCACAATCACACAATCACAATCACACAATCACAATCACACAATCACAATCACACAATCACAATCACACAATCACAATCACACAATCACAATCACACAATCACAATCACACAATCACAATCACACAATCACAATCACACAATCACACAATCACAAAATCACACAATCACAAAATCACACAATCACACAATCACGGTCACACAATCACACATTCACACAATCACACATTCACACAATCACACAATCACACAATCACACAATCACACAATCACACAATCACAATCACACAATCACAATCACACAATCACAATCACACAATCACAATCACACAATCACAATCACACAATCACAATCACACAATCGCAATCACACAATCACAATCACACAATCACAATCACACAATCACAATCACACAATCACACAATCACACAATCACACAATCACACAATCACACAATCACAAAATCACACAATCACAAAATCACACAATCACACAATCACACAATCACACAATTACACAATCACACAATCACACAATCACACAATCACGGTCACACAATCACACAGTCACACAATCACACAGTAACACAATCACAAAATCACAAAATCACACAATCACACAATCACACAATCACACAATCACACAATCACACATTCACACAATCCCACAATCACAATCACACAATCACACAGTCACAATCACGCAATCGCACAACCACACAACCACACAATCACACAAGCACACAATCACACAATCACACAATCACAATTACACAATCACACAATCACACAATCACACAGTCACACAATCACACAATCACACCATCACACAATCACACAATCACACAATCACACAATCACACAATCACACAATCACACAATCACACAATCACAATCACACAATCACAATCACACAATCACAATCACACAATCACAATCACACAATCACAATCACACAATCACAATCACACAATCACAATCACACAATCACAATCACACAATCACAATCACACAATCACAATCACACAATCACAATCACACAATCACAATCACACAGTCACAATCACACAATCACAATCACACAATCACAATCACACAATCACAATCACACAATCACAATCACACAATCACAATCACACAATCGCAATCACACAATCACACAGTCCCACAGTCACACAGTCACACAATCACACAATCACACAATCACACAATCACACAATCACACAATCACACAATCACGGTCACACAATCACACAGTCACACAATCACACAGTCACACAATCACAAAATCACAAAATCACACAATCACACAATCACACAATCACACAATCACACAATCACACAATCACACAATCACACAATCACACAATCACAATTACACAATCACACAATCACACAATCACACAATCACACAATCACACAATCACACCATCACACAATCACACAATCACACGATCACACAATCACACGATCACACAATCACACAATCACACAATCACAATCACACAATCACAATCACACAATCACAATCACACAATCACAATCACACAATCACAATCACACAATCACAATCACACAATCACAATCACACAATCACAATCACACAATCACAATCACACAATCACAATCACACAATCACAATCACACAATCACAATCACACAATCACAATCACACAACCACAATCACACAATCACAATCACACAATCACAATCACACAATCACAATCACACAATCACAATCACACAATCACAATCACACAATCACAATCACACAATCACAATCACACAATCACAATCACACAGTCACAATCACACAATCACAATCACACAATCACAATCACACAATCACAATCACACAATCACAATCACACAATCACACAGTCCCACAGTCACACAGTCACACAATCACACAGTCACAAAATCACACAATCACACAATCACGGTCACACAATCACGGTCACACAATCACACAGTCACACAATCACACAGTCACACAATCACAAAATCACAAAATCACACAATCACACAATCACACAATCACACAATCACACAATCACACAATCACACAATCACACAATCACACAATCACACAATCACACAATCACAAAATCACAAAATCACACAATCACACAATCACGGTCACACAATCACAATCACACAATCACAATCACACAATCACAATCACACAGTCACAATCACACAATCACAATCACACAATCACAATCACACAATCACAATCACACAATCACAATCACACAATCACAATCACACAATCACACAGTCCCACAGTCACACAGTCACACAATCACAAAATCACACAATCACACAATCACACAATCACGGTCACACAATCACACAGTCACACAATCACACAGTCACACAATCACAAAATCACAAAATCACACAATCACACAATCACACAATCACACAATCACACAATCACACAATCACACAATCACACAATCACACAATCACACAATCACACAATCACACAATCACACCATCACAAATCACACAATCACACAATCACGCAATCACACAATCACCTAATCACACAATCACACAATCACACAATCACACAATCACACAACCACACAACCACGCAATCACACAAGCACACAATCACTCAATCACACAATCACACACTCACACAATCACACAGTCACAATCACACAATCACACAATCACACAATCACTCAATGACACAATCACACAATCACACAATCACACAATCACACAATCACAAAATCACACAATCACACAATCACACAATCACACAATCACAAAATCACACAATCACACAATCACACAATCACACAATCACGGTCACACAATCACACAATCACACAATCACACAATCAAACAATCACACAATCACACAATCACGGCCACACAATCACACATTCACACAATCACACAATCACACAATCACACAATCACAATCACACAATCACAATCACACAATCACAATCACACAATCACAATCACACAATCACAATCACACAATCACAATCACACAATCACAATCACAGAATCACAATCACACAATCACAATCACACAATCACAATCACACAATCACAATCACACAATCACAATCACACAATCACAATCACACAATCACAATCACACAATCACAATCACACAATCACAATCACACAATCACAATCACACAATCACAATCACACAATCACAATCACACAATCACAATCACACAGTCACAATCACACAATCACAATCACACAATCACAATCACACAATCACAATCACACAATCACAATCACACAATCACAATCACACAATCACACAGCCCCACAGTCACACAGTCACACAATCACACAATCACAAAATCACACAATCACACAATCACGGTCACACAATCACACAGTCACACAATCACACAGTCACACAATCACAAAATCACAAAATCACACAATCACACAATCACACAATCACACAATCACACAATCACACAATCACACAATCACACAATCACACAATCACACAATCACAAAATCACAAAATCACACAATCACACAATCACGGTCACACAATCACAATCACACAATCACAATCACACAATCACAATCACACAGTCACAATCACACAATCACAATCACACAATCACAATCACACAATCACAATCACACAATCACAATCACACAATCACAATCACACAATCACACAGTCCCACAGTCACACAGTCACACAATCACACAATCACACAATCACACAATCACACAATCACGGTCACACAATCACACAGTCACACAATCACACAGTCACACAATCACAAAATCACAAAATCACACAATCACACAATCACACAATCACACAATCACACAATCACACAATCACACAATCACACAATCACACAATCACACCATCACACAATCACACAATCACACAATCACGCAATCACACAATCACCTAATCACACAATCACACAATCACACAATCACACAATCACACAACCACACAACCACGCAATCACACAAGCACACAATCACTCAATCACACAATCACACACTCACACAATCACACAGTCACAATCACACAATCACACAATCACACAATCACACAATCACTCAATCACACAATCACACAATCACACAATCACACAATCACACAATCACAAAATCACACAATCACACAATCACACAATCACACAATCACGGTCACACAATCACACATTCACACAATCACACAATCACACAATCACACAATCACACAATCACACAATCACACAATCACACAATCACACAATCACACAATCACACAATCACACAATCACACAATCACACAATCACACAATCACACAATCACACAATCACACAATCACACAATCACACAATCACACAATCACACAATCACACAATCACACAATCACACAATCACACAATCACACAATCACACAATCACACAATCACACAATCACAATCACACAATCACAATCACACAATCACAATCACACAATCACAATCACACAATCACAATCACACAATCACAATCACACAATCACAATCACACAATCACAATCACACAATCACAATCACACAATCACAATCACACAATCACAATCACACAATCACAATCACACAATCACAATCACACAATCACAATCACACGATCACAATCACACAATCACAATCACACAATCACAATCACACAATCACAATCACACAATCACAATCACACAATCACAATCACACAATCACAATCACACAGTCACAATCACACAATCACAATCACACAATCACAATCACACAATCACAATCACACAATCACACAGTCCCACAGTCACACAGTCACACAATCACACAATCACACAATCACACAGTCACACAATCACAAAATCACAAAATCACACAATCACACAATCACACATTCACACAATCCCACAATCACAATCACACAATCACACAGTCACAATCACGCAATCGCACAACCACACAACCACACAATCACACAAGCACACAATCACACAATCACACAATCACAATTACACAATCACACAATCACACAATCACACAATCACACAATCACACAATCACACCATCACACAATCACACAATCACACAATCACACAATCACACAATCACACAATCACAATCACACAATCACAATCACACAATCACAATCACACAATCACAATCACACAATCACAATCACACAATCACAATCACACAATCACAATCACACAATCACAATCACACAATCACAAACACACAATCACAATCACACAGTCACAATCACACAATCACAATCACAATCACACAATCACAATCACACAATCACAATCACACAATCACAATCACACAATCACAATCACACAATCACACAGTCCCACAGTCACACAGTCACACAATCACACAATCACACAATCACACAATCACACAATCACACAATCACGGTCACACAATCACACAGTCACACAATCACACAGTCACACAATCACAAAATCACAAAATCACACAATCACACAATCACACAATCACACAATCACACAATCACACAATCACACAATCACACAATCACACAATCACACAATCACACCATCACACAATCACACAATCACACAATCACGCAATCACACAATCACCTAATCACACAATCACACAATCACACAATCACACAATCACACAACCACACAACCACGCAATCACACAAGCACACAATCACTCAATCACACAATCACACACTCACACAATCACACAGTCACAATCACACAATCACACAATCACACAATCACACAATCACTCAATCACACAATCACACAATCACACAATCACACAATCACACAATCACAAAATCACACAATCACACAATCACACAATCACACAATCACGGTCACACAATCACACATTCACACAATCCCACAATCACAATCGCACAATCACAATTACAATCACACAATCACAATCACACAATCACAATCACACAATCACAATCACACAATCACAATCACACAATCACAATCACACAATCACAATCACACAATCACAATCACACAATCACAATCACACAATCACAATCACACAATCACAATCACACAATCACAATCACACAATCACAATCACACAATCACAATCACACAATCACAATCACACAATCACAATCACACAATCACAATCACACAATCACAATCACACAATCACAATCACACAATCACAATCACACAATCACAATCACACAATCACAATCACACAATCACAATCACACAATCACAATCACACAATCACAATCACACAATCACAATCACACAATCACAATCACACAGTCACAATCACACAATCACAATCACACAATCACAATCACACAATCACAATCACACAATCACAATCACACAATCACAATCACACAATCACAATCACACAATCACACAGTCCCACAGTCACACAGTCACACAATCACACAATCACAAAATCACACAATCACACAATCACGGTCACACAATCACACAGTCACACAATCACACAGTCACACAATCACAAAATCACAAAATCACACAATCACACAATCACACAATCACACAATCACACACTCACACAATCACACAATCACACAATCACAAAATCACACAATCACACAATCACGGTCACACAATCACAATCACACAATCACAATCACACAATCACAATCACACAGTCACAATCACACAATCACAATCACACAATCACAATCACACAATCACAATCACACAATCACAATCACACAATCACAATCACACAATCACAATCACACAATCACACAGTCCCACAGTCACACAGTCACACAATCACACAATCACACAATCACAAAATCACACAATCACACAATCACACAATCACACAATCACGGTCACACAATCACACATTCACACAATCACACAATCACACAATCACACAATCACACAATCACACAATCACACAACCACAATCACACAATCACAATCACACAATCACAATCACACAATCACAATCACACAATCACAATCACACAATCACAATCACACAATCACAATCACACAATCACAATCACACAATCACACAATCACACAATCACACAATCACACAATCACAAAATCACACAATCACACAATCACACAATCACACAATCACGGTCACACAATCACACATTCACACAATCACACAATCACACAATCACACAATCACACAATCACACAATCACACAATCACAATCACACAATCACAATCACACAATCACAATCACACAATCACAATCACACAATCACAATCACACAATCACAATCACACAATCACAATCACACAATCACAATCACACAATCACAATCACACAATCACAATCACACAATCACAATCACACAATCACAATCACACAATCACAATCACACAATCACACAATCACACAATCACACAATCACACAATCACACAATCACACAATCACAAAATCACACAATCACAAAATCACACAATCACACAATCACACAATCACACAATCACACAATCACACAATCACACAATCACACAATCACACAATCACACAATCACACAATCACACAATCACACAATCACACAATCACACAATCACACAATCACACAATCACAATCACACAATCACAATCACACAATCACAATCACACAATCACAATCACACAATCACAATCACACAATCACAATCACACAATCACAATCACACAATCACAATCACACAATCACAATCACACAATCACAATCACACAATCACAATCACACAATCACAATCACACAATCACAATCACACAATCACAATCACACAATCACAATCACACAATCACAATCACACAATCACAATCACACAATCACAATCACACAATCACAATCACACAATCACAATCACACAATCACAATCACACAATCACAATCACACAATCACAATCACACAATCACAATCACACAATCACAATCACACAATCACAATCACACAATCACAATCACACAATCACAATCACACAATCACAATCACACAGTCACTATCACACAATCACAATCACACAATCACAATCACACTATCACAATCACACAATCACACAGTCCCACAGTCACACAGTCACACAATCACACAATCACACAATCACACAATCACACAATCACGGTCACACAATCACACAGTCACACAATCACACAGTAACACAATCACAAAATCACAAAATCACACAATCACACAATCACACAATCACACAATCACACAATCACACATTCACACAATCCCACAATCACAATCACACAATCACACAGTCACAATCACGCAATCGCACAACCACACAACCACACAATCACACAAGCACACAATCACACAATCACACAATCACAATTACACAATCACACAATCACACAATCACACAATCACACAATCACACAATCACACCATCACACAATCACACAATCACACAATCACACAATCACACAATCACACAATCACAATCACACAATCACAATCACACAATCACAATCACACAATCACAATCACACAATCACAATCACACAATCACAATCACACAATCACAATCACACAATCACAATCACACAATCACAATCACACAATCACAATCACACAATCACAATCACACAATCACAATCACACAATCACAATCACACAATCACAATCACACAGTCACAATCACACAATCACAATCACACAATCACAATCACACAATCACAATCACACAATCACAATCACACAATCACAATCACACAATCACACAGTCCCACAGTCACACAGTCACACAATCACACAATCACACAATCACACAATCACACAATCACGGTCACACAATCACACAGTCACACAATCACACAGTCACACAATCACAAAATCACAAAATCACACAATCACACAATCACACAATCACACAATCACACAATCACACAATCACACAATCACACAATCACACAATCACACAATCACACAATCACACCATCACACAATCACACAATCACACAATCACGCAATCACACAATCACCTAATCACACAATCACACAATCACACAATCACACAATCACACAACCACACAACCACACAACCACGCAATCACACAAGCACACAATCACTCAATCACACAATCACACACTCACACAATCACACAGTCACAATCACACAATCACACAATCACACAATCACACAATCACACAATCACTCAATCACACAATCACACAATCACACAATCACACAATCACACAATCACAAAATCACACAATCACACAATCACACAATCACACAATCACGGTCACACAATCACACATTCACACAATCCCACAATCACAATCGCACAATCACAATTACAATCACACAATCACAATCACACAATCACAATCACACAATCACAATCACACAATCACAATCGCACAATCACAATCGCACAATCACAATCGCACAATCACAATCACACAATCACAATCACACAATCACAATCACACAATCACAATCACACAATCACAATCACACAATCACAATCACACAATCACAATCACACAATCACAATCACACAATCACAATCACACAATCACAATCACACAATCACAATCACACAATCACAATCACACAGTCACAATCACACAATCACAATCACACAATCACAATCACACAATCACAATCACACAATCACAATCACACAATCACACAGTCCCACAGTCACACAGTCACACAATCACACAATCACACAATCACACAATCACAAAATCACAAAATCACACAATCACACAATCACGGTCACACAATCACAATCACACAATCACAATCACACAATCACAATCACACAGTCACAATCACACAATCACAATCACACAATCACAATCACACAATCACAATCACACAATCACAATCACACAATCACAATCACACAATCACAATCACACAATCACACAGTCCCACAGTCACACAGTCACACAATCACACAATCACACAATCACACAATCACACAATCACGGTCACACAATCACACAGTCACACAATCACACAGTCACACAATCACAAAATCACAAAATCACACAATCACACAATCACACAATCACACAATCACACAATCACACAATCACACAATCACACAATCACACAATCACACAATCACACAATCACACCATCACACAATCACACAATCACACAATCACGCAATCACACAATCACCTAATCACACAATCACACAATCACACAATCACACAATCACACAACCACACAACCACGCAATCACACAAGCACACAATCACTCAATCACACAATCACACACTCACACAATCACACAGTCACAATCACACAATCACACAATCACACAATCACACAATCACTCAATCACACAATCACAAAATCACACAATCACACAATCACACAATCACAAAATCACACAATCACACAATCACACAATCACGGTCACACAATCACACATTCACACAATCACACAATCACACAATCACACAATCACACAATCACACAATCACACAACCACAATCACACAATCACAATCACACAATCACAATCACACAATCACAATCACACAATCACAATCACACAATCACAATCACACAATCACAATCACACAATCACAATCACACAATCACAATCACACAATCACACAATCACACAATCACACAATCACAAAATCACACAATCACACAATCACACAATCACACAATCACGGTCACACAATCACACATTCACACAATCACACAATCACACAATCACACAATCACACAATCACACAATCACACAATCACACAATCACACAATCACACAATCACAATCACACAATCACAATCACACAATCACAATCACACAATCACAATCACACAATCACAATCACACAATCACAATCACACAATCACAATCACACAATCACAATCACACAATCACAATCACACAATCACAATCACACAATCACAATCACACAATCACAATCACACAATCACAATCACACAATCACAATCACACAATCACAATCACACAATCACAATCACACAATCACAATCACACAATCACAATCACACAATCACAATCACACAATCACACAATCACACAATCACACAATCACACAATCACACAATCACACAATCACAAAATCACACAATCACAAAATCACACAATCACACAATCACACAATCACACAATTACACAATCACACAATCACACAATCACACAATCACACAATCACACAATCACACAATCACACAATCACAATCACACAATCACAATCACACAATCACAATCACACAATCACAATCACACAATCACAATCACACAATCACAATCACACAATCACAATCACACAATCACAATCACACAATCACAATCACACAATCACAATCACACAATCACAATCACACAATCACAATCACACAATCACAATCACACAATCACAATCACACAATCACAATCACACAATCACAATCACACAATCACAATCACACAATCACAATCACACAATCACAATCACACAATCACAATCACACAATCACAATCACACAATCACAATCACACAATCACAATCACACAATCACAATCACACAATCACAATCACACAATCACAATCACACAATCACAATCACACAATCACAATCACACAATCACAATCACACAGTCACAATCACACAATCACAATCACACAATCACAATCACACAATCACAATCACACAATCACACAGTCCCACAGTCACACAGTCACACAATCACACAATCACACAATCACACAATCACACAATCACGGTCACACAATCACACAGTCACACAATCACACAGTAACACAATCACAAAATCACAAAATCACACAATCACACAATCACACAATCACACAATCACACAATCACACATTCACACAATCCCACAATCACAATCACACAATCACACAGTCACAATCACGCAATCGCACAACCACACAACCACACAATCACACAAGCACACAATCACACAATCACACAATCACAATTACACAATCACACAATCACACAATCACACAATCACACCATCACACAATCACACAATCACACAATCACACAATCACACAATCACACAATCACAATCACACAATCACAATCACACAATCACAATCACACAATCACAATCACACAATCACAATCACACAATCACAATCACACAATCACAATCACACAATCACAATCACACAATCACAATCACACAATCACAATCACACAATCGCAATCACACAGTCACAATCACACAATCACAATCACACAATCACAATCACACAATCACAATCACACAATCACACAATCACAATCACACAATCACAATCACACAATCACAATCACACAATCACAATCACACAATCACAATCACACAGTCACAATCACACAATCACAATCACACAATCACAATCACACAATCACAATCACACAATCACACAGTCCCACAGTCACACAGTCACACAATCACACAATCACACAATCACACAATCACACAATCACGGTCACACAATCACACAGTCACACAATCACACAGTAACACAATCACAAAATCACAAAATCACACAATCACACAATCACACAATCACACAATCACACAATCACACATTCACACAATCCCACAATCACAATCACACAATCACACAGTCACAATCACGCAATCGCACAACCACACAACCACACAATCACACAAGCACACAATCACACAATCACACAATCACAATTACACAATCACACAATCACACAATCACACAATCACACAATCACACAATCACACCATCACACAATCACACAATCACACAATCACACAATCACACAATCACACAATCACAATCACACAATCACAATCACACAATCACAATCACACAATCACAATCACACAATCACAATCACACAATCACAATCACACAATCACAATCACACAATCACAATCACACAATCACAATCACACAATCACAATCACACAATCACAATCACACAGTCACAATCACACAATCACAATCACACAATCACAATCACACAATCACAATCACACAATCACAATCACACAATCACACAGTCCCACAGTCACACAGTCACACAATCACACAATCACACAATCACACAATCACACAATCACACAATCACGGTCACACAATCACACAGTCACACAATCACACAGTCACACAATCACAAAATCACAAAATCACACAATCACACAATCACACAATCACACAATCACACAATCACACAATCACACAATCACACAATCACACAATCACACCATCACACAATCACACAATCACACAATCACGCAATCACACAATCACCTAATCACACAATCACACAATCACACAATCACACAATCACACAACCACACAACCACGCAATCACACAAGCACACAATCACTCAATCACACAATCACACACTCACACAATCACACAGTCACAATCACACAATCACACAATCACACAATCACACAATCACTCAATCACACAATCACACAATCACACAATCACACAATCACACAATCACAAAATCACACAATCACACAATCACACAATCACACAATCACGGTCACACAATCACACATTCACACAATCCCACAATCACAATCGCACAATCACAATTACAATCACACAATCACAATCACACAATCACAATCACACAATCACAATCACACAATCACAATCACACAATCACAATCACACAATCACAATCACACAATCACAATCACACAATCACAATCACACAATCACAATCACACAATCACAATCACACAGTCACAATCACACAATCACAATCACACAATCACAATCACACAATCACAATCACACAATCACAATCACACAATCACAATCACACAATCACACAGTCCCACAGTCACACAGTCACACAATCACACAATCACAAAATCACACAATCACACAATCACGGTCACACAATCACACAGTCACACAATCACACAGTCACACAATCACAAAATCACAAAATCACACAATCACACAATCACACAATCACACAATCACACAATCACACAATCACACAATCACACAATCACACAATCACACAATCACAAAATCACAAAATCACACAATCACACAATCACGGTCACACAATCACAATCACACAATCACAATCACACAATCACAATCACACAGTCACAATCACACAATCACAATCACACAATCACAATCACACAATCACAATCACACAATCACAATCACACAATCACACAGTCCCACAGTCACACAGTCACACAATCACACAATCACACAATCACACAATCACACAATCACACAATCACGGTCACACAATCACACAGTCACACAATCACACAGTCACACAATCACAAAATCACAAAATCACAAAATCACACAATCACACAATCACACAATCACACAATCACACAATCACACAATCACACAATCACACAATCACACAATCACACCATCACACAATCACACAATCACACAATCACGCAATCACACAATCACCTAATCACACAATCACACAATCACACAATCACACAATCACACAACCACACAACCACGCAATCACACAAGCACACAATCACTCAATCACACAATCACACACTCACACAATCACACAGTCACAATCACACAATCACACAATCACACAATCACACAATCACTCAATCACACAATCACACAATCACACAATCACACAATCACACAATCACAAAATCACACAATCACACAATCACACAATCACACAATCACGGTCACACAATCACACATTCACACAATCACACAATCACACAATCACACAATCACACAATCACACAATCACACAATCACACAACCACAATCACACAATCACAATCACACAATCACAATCACACAATCACAATCACACAATCACAATCACACAATCACAATCACACAATCACAATCACACAATCACAATCACACAATCACAATCACACAATCACACAATCACACAATCACACAATCACACAATCACAAAATCACACAATCACACAATCACACAATCACACAATCACGGTCACACAATCACACATTCACACAATCACACAATCACACAATCACACAATCACACAATCACACAATCACACAATCACAATCACACAATCATAATCACACAATCACAATCACACAATCACAATCACACAATCACAATCACACAATCACAATCACACAATCACAATCACACAATCACAATCACACAATCACAATCACACAATCACAATCACACAATCACAATCACACAATCACAATCACACAATCACAATCACACAATCACACAATCACACAATCACACAATCACACAATCACACAATCACAAAATCACACAATCACAAAATCACACAATCACACAATCACACAATCACACAATCACACAATCACACAATCACACAATCACACAATCACACAATCACACAATCACACAATCACACAATCACACAATCACACAATCACACAATCACACAATCACACAATCACACAATCACACAATCACAATCACACAATCACAATCACACAATCACAATCACACAATCACAATCACACAATCACAATCACACAATCACAATCACACAATCACAATCACACAATCACAATCACACAATCACAATCACACAATCACAATCACACAATCACAATCACACAATCACAATCACACAATCACAATCACACAATCACAATCACACAATCACAATCACACAATCACAATCACACAATCACAATCACACAATCACAATCACACAATCACAATCACACAATCACAATCACACAATCACAATCACACAATCACAATCACACAATCACAATCACACAATCACAATCACACAATCACAATCACACAATCACAATCACACAATCACAATCACACAATCACAATCACACAATCACAATCACACAGTCACAATCACACAATCACAATCACACAATCACAATCACACAATCACACAGTCCCACAGTCACACAGTCACACAATCACACAATCACACAATCACACAATCACACAATCACGGTCACACAATCACACAGTCACACAATCACACAGTAACACAATCACAAAATCACAAAATCACACAATCACACAATCACACAATCACACAATCACACAATCACACAATCACACATTCACACAATCCCACAATCACAATCACACAATCACACAGTCACAATCACGCAATCGCACAAACACACAACCACACAATCACACAAGCACACAATCACACAATCACACAATCACAATTACACAATCACACAATCACACAATCACACAATCACACAATCACACCATCACACAATCACACAATCACACAATCACACAATCACACAATCACACAATCACAATCACACAATCACAATCACACAATCACAATCACACAATCACAATCACACAATCGCAATCACACAATCACAATCACACAATCACAATCACACAATCACAATCACACAATCACAATCACACAATCACAATCACACAATCACAATCACACAATCACAATCACACAGTCACAATCACACAATCACAATCACACAATCACAATCACACAATCACAATCACACAATCACAATCACACAATCACAATCACACAATCACACAGTCCCACAGTCACACAGTCACACAATCACACAATCACACAATCACACAATCACACAATTTCACAATCACACAATCACACAATCACGGTCACACAATCACACAGTCACACAATCACACAGTCACACAATCACAAAATCACAAAATCACACAATCACACAATCACACAATCACACAATCACACAATCACACAATCACACAATCACACAATCACACAATCACACAATCACACCATCACACAATCACACAATCACACAATCACGCAATCACACAATCACCTAATCACACAATCACACAATCACACAATCACACAATCACACAACCACACAACCACGCAATCACACAAGCACACAATCACTCAATCACACAATCACACACTCACACAATCACACAGTCACAATCACACAATCACACAATCACACAATCACACAATCACTCAATCACACAATCACACAATCACACAATCACACAATCACACAATCACAAAATCACACAATCACACAATCACACAATCACACAATCACGGTCACACAATCACACATTCACACAATCACACAATCACACAATCACACAATCACACAATCACACAATCACACAATCACAATCACACAATCACAATCACACAATCACAATCACACAATCACAATCACACAATCACAATCACACAATCACAATCACACAATCACAATCACACAATCACAATCACACAATCACAATCACACAATCACAATCACACAATCACAATCACACAATCACAATCACACAATCACAATCACACAATCACAATCACACAATCACAATCACACAATCACACAATCACACAATCACACAATCACAAAATCACACAATCACACAATCACACAATCACACAATCACGGTCACACAATCACACATTCACACAATCACACAATCACACAATCACACAATCACACAATCACACAATCACACAATCACACAATCACAATCACACAATCACAATCACACAGTCACAATCACACAGTCACAATCACACAATCACAATCACACAATCACAATCACACAATCACAATCACACAATCACAATCACACAATCACAATCACACAATCACAATCACACAATCACAATCACACAATCACAATCACACAATCACAATCACACAATCACAATCACACAATCACAATCACACAATCACAATCACACAATCACAATCACACAATCACAATCACACAATCACAATCACACAATCACAATCACACAATCACACAATCACACAATCACACAATCACACAATCACACAATCACACAAGCACACAATCACACAATCACACAATCACACAATCACACAATCACACAATCACACAATCACACAATCACACAATCACACAATCACACAATCACACAATCACACAATCACACAGTACACACAATCACAATCACACAATCACACAATCACAATTACACAATCACACAATCACAATCACACAATCACAATCACACAATCACACAGTCCCACAGTCACACAGTCACACAATCACACAATCACACAATCACACAATCACGGTCACACAATCACACAGTCACACAATCACACAGTAACACAATCACAAAATCACAAAATCACACAATCACACAATCACACAATCACACAATCACACAATCACACAATCACACAATCACACAATCACAAAATCACACAATCACAAAATCACACAATCACACAATCACACAATCACACAATCACGGTCACACAATCACACTTTCACACAATCACACAATCACACAATCACTCAATCACACAATCACACAATCACACAATCACACAATCAAACAATCACACAATCACACAATCACACAATCACACAATCTCACAATCACACAATCACACAACCACACAATCACACAACCACACAATCACACAATCACACAATCACACAATCACACAATCACACAATCACACAATCACACAATCACACAATCACACAATCACAATCACACAATCACAATCACACAATAACAATCACAGAATCACAATCACACAATCACAATCACACAATCACTATCACACAATCACAATCACACAGTCACAATCACACAATCACAATCACACAATCACAATCACACAATCACAATCACACAATCACGCAGTCCCACAATCACACAGTCACACAATCACACAATCACAATCACGCAATCACACAATCACGATTACACAATCACGATCACACAATCACGATCACACAATCACACAGTCACACAATCACACAGTCACACAATCACACAATCACAATCACGCAATCACACAATCACGATCACACAATCACGATCGCACAATCACGATCACACAATCACGATCGCACAACCACACAATCATACAATCACACAATCACACAATCACACAATCACACAATCACACAATCACACAATCACACAATCACACAATCACACAATCACAATCACACAATCACACAATCACACAAGCACACAATCAGTCAATCACACAATCACACACTCACACAATCACACAATCACAATTACACAATCACACAATCACACAGTCACACAATCGCACAATCACACAATCACACAATCACACAATCACACAATCACACAATCACACAATCACCCAATCACACAATCACACAATCACACAAGCACACAATCACACAATCACACAATCACACAATCACACAATCACACAATCACACAATCACACAGTACACACAATCACAATCACACAATCACAATCACACAATCACACAATCACACAATCACACAATCACACAATCACAAAATCACACAATCACACAATCACACAATCACACAATCACACAATCACACAATCACACAATCACACAATCACACAATCACACAATCACACAATCACACAATCACACAATCACACAATCACACAATCACACAATCACACAATCACACAATCACACAATCACACAATCACACAATCACACAATCACACAATCACACAATCACAATCACACAATCACAATCACACAATCACAATCACACAATCACAATCACACAATCACAATCACACAATCACAATCACACAATCACAATCACACAATCACAATCACACAATCACAATCACACAATCACAATCACACAATCACAATCACACAATCACAATCACACAATCACAATCACACAATCACAATCACACAATCACAATCACACAATCACAATCACACAATCACAATCACACAATCACAATCACACAATCACAATCACACAATCACAATCACACAATCACAATCACACAATCACAATCACACAATCACAATCACACAATCACAATCACACAATCACAATCACACAATCACAATCACACAATCACAATCACACAATCACAATCACACAATCACAATCACACAATCACAATCACACAATCACAATCACACAATCACAATCACACAATCACAATCACACAATCACAATCACACAATCACAATCACACAATCACAATCACACAATCACAATCACACAGTCACAATCACACAGTCACAATCACACAATCACAATCACAGAATCACAATCACACAATCACAATCACACAATCACACAGTCCCACAGTCACACAGTCACACAATCACACAATCACACAATCACACAATCACACAATCACGGTCACACAATCACACAGTCACACAATCACACAGTAACACAATCACAAAATCACAAAATCACACAATCACACAATCACACAATCACACAATCACACAATCACACAATCACACAATCACACAATCACACAATCACACAATCACACAATCACACAATCACAAAATCACACAATCACAAAATCACACAATCACACAATCACGCAATCACACAATCACGGTCACACAATCACACTTTCACACAATCACACAATCACACAATCACACAATCACACAATCACACAATCACCCAATCAAACAATCACACAATCACACAATCACACAATCACACAATCACACAATCTCACAATCACACAATCACACAACCACACAATCACACAACCACACAATCACACAATCACACAATCACACAATCACACAATCACACAATCACACAATCACACAATCACACAATCACACAATCACAATCACACAATCACAATCACACAATAACAATCACAGAATCACAATCACACAATCACAATCACACAATCACTATCACACAATCACAATCACACAGTCACAATCACACAATCACAATCACACAATCACAATCACACAATCACAATCACACAATCACACAGTCCCACAATCACACAGTCACACAATCACACAATCACAATCACGCAATCACACAATCACGATTACACAATCACGATCACACAATCACGATCACACAATCACACAGTCACACAATCACACAGTCACACAATCACACAATCACAATCACGCAATCACACAATCACGATCACACAATCACGATCGCACAATCACGATCACACAATCACGATCGCACAACCACACAATCATACAATCACACAATCACACAATCACACAATCACACAATCACACAATCACACAATCACACAATCACACAATCACACAATCACACAATCACACAATCACACAATCACACAAGCACACAATCACACAATCACACAATCACACAATCACACAATCACACAATCACACAATCACACAATCACACAATCACACAATCACACAATCACACAGTACACACAATCACAATCACACAATCACACAATCACAATTACACAATCACACAATCACACAATCACAATTACACAATCACACAATCACAAAATCACACAGTACACACAATCACAATCACACAATCACACAATCAAAATTACACAATCACACAATCACACAATCAAAATTACACAATCACACAATCACACAATCACAATTACACAATCACACAATCACACAGTCACACAATCGCACAATCACACAATCACACAATCACACAATCACACAATCACACAATCACACAATCACACAATCACACAATCACACAATCACACAATCACACAAGCACACAATCACTCAATCACACAATCACACAATCACACAATCACACAATCACACAATCACACAATCACACAATCACACAATCACACAATCACACAGTCACACAATCACACAATCACACAATCACACAGTCACACAATCACACAATCACGCAATCACACAATCACACAATCACACAACCACACAACCACACAATCACACAAGCACACAATCACACAATCACACAATCACAATTACACAATCACACAATCACACAATCACACAATCACACAACCACACAACCACGCAATCACACAAGCACACAATCACTCAAACACACAATCACACACTCACACAATCACACAATCACACAATCACACAATCACACAATCACACAATCACACAATCACACAATCACACAATCACAATCACACAAGCACAATCACACAATCGCGGTCACACAATCACGGTCACACAGTAACGGTCACACAATCACACATTCACACAATCCCACAATCACAATCACACAATCACACAGTCGCAATCACGCAATCGCACAATCACGATCACACAATCACGATAACACAATCACGATCACACAATCACGATCACACAATCACGATCGCACAACCACTCAATCACACAATCACGCAATCACACAATTACACAATCACACAATCACACAATCACACAATCACAAAATCACACAATCACACAATCACACAATCACACAATCACACAATCAAACAATCACACAATCACACAATCATGGCCACACAATCACACATTCACACAATCACACAATCACACAATCACACAATCACACAATCACACAATCACACAATCACACAATCACACAATCACACAATCACGCAATCACAATTACACAATCACACAATCACACAATCACGCTATCACAAAATCACACAATCACACAACCACACAACCACACAATCACACAAGCACACAATCACACAATCACACAATCACAATTACACAATCACACAATCACACAATCACACAATCACACAATCACACCATCACACAATCACACAATCACACAATCTCACAATCACACAGTACACACAATCACAATCACACAATCACACAATCACAATTACACAATCACACAATCACACGATCACACAATCACAATTACACAATCACACAATCACACAATCACACAGTACACACAATCACAATCACACAACCACACAATCAAAATTACACAATCACACAATCACACAATCAAAATTACGCAATCACACAATCACACAATCACACAATCACAATCACACAATCACAATCACACAATCACAATCACACAATCACAATCACACAATCACAATCACACAATCACAATCACACAATCACAATCACACAATCACAATCACACAATCACAATCACACAATCACAATCACACAATCACAATCACACAATCACAATCACACAATCACAATCACACAGTCACAATCACACAATCACAATCACACAATCACAATCACACAATCACAATCACACAATCACAATCACACAATCACAATCACACAATCACACAGTCCCACAGTCACACAGTCACACAATCACACAATCACACAATCACACAATCACGGTCACACAATCACACAGTCACACAATCACACAGTCACACAATCACAAAATCACAAAATCACACAATCACACAATCACACAATCACACAATCACACAATCACACAATCACACAATCACACAATCACACAATCACACAATCACACCATCACACAATCACACAATCACACAATCACGCAATCACACAATCACCTAATCACACAATCACACAATCACACAATCACACAATCACACAACCACACAACCACGCAATCACACAAGCACACAATCACTCAATCACACAATCACACACTCACACAATCACACAGTCACAATCACACAATCACACAATCACACAATCACACAATCACTCAATCACACAATCACACAATCACACAATCACACAATCACACAATCACAAAATCACACAATCACACAATCACACAATCACACAATCACGGTCACACAATCACACATTCACACAATCCCACAATCACAATCGCACAATCACAATTACAATCACACAATCACAATCACACAATCACAATCACACAATCACAATCACACAATCACAATCACACAATCACAATCGCACAATCACAATCGCACAATCACAATCACACAATCACAATCACACAATCACAATCACACAATCACAATCACACAATCACAATCACACAATCACAATCACACAATCACAATCACACAATCACAATCACACAATCACAATCACACAATCACAATCACACAATCACAATCACACAATCACAATCACACAATCACAATCACACAGTCACAATCACACAATCACAATCACACAATCACAATCACACAATCACAATCACACAATCACAATCACACAATCACAATCACACAATCACACAGTCCCACAGTCACACAGTCACACAATCACACAATCACAAAATCACACAATCACACAATCACGGTCACACAATCACACAGTCACACAATCACACAGTCACACAATCACAAAATCACAAAATCACACAATCACACAATCACACAATCACACAATCACACAATCACACAATCACACAATCACACAATCACAAAATCACAAAATCACACAATCACACAATCACGGTCACACAATCACAATCACACAATCACAATCACACAATCACAATCACACAGTCACAATCACACAATCACAATCACACAATCACAATCACACAATCACAATCACACAATCACAATCACACAATCACAATCACACAATCACACAATCACAATCACACAATCACAATCACACAATCACAATCACACAATCACAATCACACAATCACACAGTCCCACAGTCACACAGTCACACAATCACACAATCACACAATCACACAATCACACAATCACGGTCACACAATCACACAGTCACACAATCACACAGTCACACAATCACAAAATCACAAAATCACACAATCACACAATCACACAATCACACAATCACACAATCACACAATCACACAATCACACAATCACACAATCACACAATCACACAATCACACCATCACACAATCACACAATCACACAATCACGCAATCACACAATCACCTAATCACACAATCACACAATCACACAATCACACAATCACACAACCACACAACCACGCAATCACACAAGCACACAATCACTCAATCACACAATCACACACTCACACAATCACACAGTCACAATCACACAATCACACAATCACACAATCACACAATCACTCAATCACACAATCACACAATCACACAATCACACAATCACACAATCACAAAATCACACAATCACACAATCACACAATCACACAATCACGGTCACACAATCACACATTCACACAATCACACAATCACACAATCACACAATCACACAATCACACAATCACACAACCACAATCACACAATCACAATCACACAATCACAATCACACAATCACAATCACACAATCACAATCACACAATCACAATCACACAATCACAATCACACAATCACAATCACACAATCACAATCACACAATCACACAATCACACAATCACACAATCACAAAATCACACAATCACACAATCACACAATCACACAATCACGGTCACACAATCACACATTCACACAATCACACAATCACACAATCACACAATCACACAATCACACAATCACACAATCACACAATCACAATCACACAATCACAATCACACAATCACAATCACACAATCACAATCACACAATCACAATCACACAATCACAATCACACAATCACAATCACACAATCACAATCACACAATCACAATCACACAATCACAATCACACAATCACAATCACACAATCACAATCACACAATCACACAATCACACAATCACACAATCACACAATCACACAATCACACAATCACAAAATCACACAATCACACAATCACACAATCACACAATCACACATTCACACAATCCCACAATCACAATCACACAATCACACAGTCACAATCACGCAATCGCACAACCACACAATCACACAATCACACAATCACACAACCACACAACCACGCAATCACACAAGCACACAATCACTCAATCACACAATCACACACTCACACAATCACACAGTCACAATCACACAATCACACAATCACACAATCACACAATCACTCAATCACACAATCACACAATCACACAATCACACAATCACACAATCACAAAATCACACAATCACACAATCACACAATCACACAATCACGGTCACACAATCACAATCACACAATCACAATCACACAATCACAATCACACAATCACAATCACACAATCACAATCACACAATCACAATCACACAATCACAATCACACAATCACAATCACACAATCACAATCACACAATCACACAGTCACACAATCACACAATCACAAAATCACACAATCACACAATCACGGTCACACAATCACACAGTCACACAATCACACAGTCACACAATCACAAAATCACAAAATCACACAATCACACAATCACACAATCACACAATCACACAATCACACAATCACACAATCACACAATCACAAAATCACAAAATCACACAATCACACAATCACGGTCACACAATCACAATCACACAATCACAATCACACAATCACAATCACACAGTCACAATCACACAATCACAATCACACAATCACAATCACACAATCACAATCACACAATCACAATCACACAATCACACAGTCCCACAGTCACACAGTCACACAATCACACAATCACACAATCACACAATCACACAATCACACAATCACGGTCACACAATCACACAGTCACACAATCACACAGTCACACAATCACAAAATCACAAAATCACACAATCACACAATCACACAATCACACAATCACACAATCACACAATCACACAATCACACAATCACACAATCACACCATCACACAATCACACAATCACACAATCACGCAATCACACAATCACCTAATCACACAATCACACAATCACACAATCACACAATCACACAACCACACAACCACGCAATCACACAAGCACACAATCACTCAATCACACAATCACACACTCACACAATCACACAGTCACAATCACACAATCACACAATCACACAATCACACAATCACTCAATCACACAATCACACAATCACACAATCACACAATCACACAATCACAAAATCACACAATCACACAATCACACAATCACACAATCACGGTCACACAATCACACATTCACACAATCACACAATCACACAATCACACAATCACACAATCACACAATCACACAACCACAATCACACAATCACAATCACACAATCACAATCACACAATCACAATCACACAATCACAATCACACAATCACAATCACACAATCACAATCACACAATCACAATCACACAATCACAATCACACAATCACAATCACACAATCACACAATCACACAATCACACAATCACAAAATCACACAATCACACAATCACACAATCACACAATCACGGTCACACAATCACACATTCACACAATCACACAATCACACAATCACACAATCACACAATCACACAATCACACAATCACACAATCACAATCACACAATCACAATCACACAATCACAATCACACAATCACAATCACACAATCACAATCACACAATCACAATCACACAATCACAATCACACAATCACAATCACACAATCACAATCACACAATCACAATCACACAATCACAATCACACAATCACACAATCACACAATCACACAATCACACAATCACACAATCACACAATCACACAATCACAAAATCACACAATCACACAATCACACAATCACACAATCACACAATCACACAATCACACAATCACACAATCACACAATCACACAATCACACAATCACACAATCACACAATCACACAATCACACAATCACACAATCACACAATCACACAATCACAATCACACAATCACAATCACACAATCACAATCACACAATCACAATCACACAATCACAATCACACAATCACAATCACACAATCACAATCACACAATCACAATCACACAATCACAATCACACAATCACAATCACACAATCACAATCACACAATCACAATCACACAATCACAATCACACAATCACAATCACACAATCACAATCACACAATCACAATCACACAATCACAATCACACAATCACAATCACACAATCACAATCACACAATCACAATCACACAATCACAATCACACAATCACAATCACACAATCACAATCACACAATCACAATCACACAATCACAATCACACAATCACAATCACACAATCACAATCACACAATCACAATCACACAATCACAATCACACAGTCACAATCACACAATCACAATCACACAATCACAATCACACAATCACACAGTCCCACAGTCACACAGTCACACAATCACACAATCACACAATCACACAATCACACAATCACGGTCACACAATCACACAGTCACACAATCACACAGTAACACAATCACAAAATCACAAAATCACACAATCACACAATCACACAATCACACAATCACACAATCACACAATCACACATTCACACAATCCCACAATCACAATCACACAATCACACAGTCACAATCACGCAATCGCACAAACACACAACCACACAATCACACAAGCACACAATCACACAATCACACAATCACAATTACACAATCACACAATCACACAATCACACAATCACACAATCACACAATCACACAATCACACCATCACACAATCACACAATCACACAATCACACAATCACACAATCACACAATCACAATCACACAATCACAATCACACAATCACAATCACACAATCACAATCACACAATCACAATCACACAATCACAATCACACAATCACAATCACACAATCACAATCACACAATCACAATCACACAATCACAATCACACAATCACAATCACACAGTCACAATCACACAATCACAATCACACAATCACAATCACACAATCACAATCACACAATCACAATCACACAATCACAATCACACAATCACACAGTCCCACAGTCACACAGTCACACAATCACACAATCACACAATCACACAATTTCACAATCACACAATCACACAATCACGGTCACACAATCACACAGTCACACAATCACACAGTCACACAATCACAAAATCACAAAATCACACAATCACACAATCACACAATCACACAATCACACAATCACACAATCACACAATCACACAATCACACAATCACACAATCACACAATCACACAATCACACCATCACACAATCACACAATCACACAATCACGCAATCACACAATCACCTAATCACACAATCACACAATCACACAATCACACAATCACACAACCACACAACCACGCAATCACACAAGCACACAATCACTCAATCACACAATCACACACTCACACAATCACACAGTCACAATCACACAATCACACAATCACACAATCACACAATCACTCAATCACACAATCACACAATCACACAATCACACAATCACACAATCACAAAATCACACAATCACACAATCACACAATCACACAATCACGGTCACACAATCACACATTCACACAATCACACAATCACACAATCACACAATCACACAATCACACAATCACACAATCACAATCACACAATCACAATCACACAATCACAATCACACAATCACAATCACACAATCACAATCACACAATCACAATCACACAATCACAATCACACAAACACAATCACACAATCACAATCACACAATCACAATCACACAATCACAATCACACAATCACAATCACACAATCACACAATCACACAATCACACAATCACAAAATCACACAATCACACAATCACACAATCACACAATCACGGTCACACAATCACACATTCACACAATCACACAATCACACAATCACACAATCACACAATCACACAATCACACAATCACACAATCACACAATCACAATCACACAATCACAATCACACAATCACAATCACACAGTCACAATCACACAATCACAATCACACAATCACAATCACACAATCACAATCACACAATCACAATCACACAATCACAATCACACAATCACAATCACACAATCACAATCACACAATCACAATCACACAATCACAATCACACAATCACAATCACACAATCACAATCACACAATCACAATCACACAATCACACAATCACACAATCACACAATCACACAATCACACAATCACACAAGCACACAATCACACAATCACACAATCACACAATCACACAATCACACAATCACACAATCACACAATCACACAATCACACAATCACACAATCACACAGTACACACAATCACACAGTACACACAATCACAATCACACAATCACACAATCACAATTACACAATCACACAATCACAATCACACAATCACAATCACACAATCACAATCACACAATCACACAGTCCCACAGTCACACAGTCACACAATCACACAATCACACAATCACACAATCACACAATCACGGTCACACAATCACACAGTCACACAATCACACAGTAACACAATCACAAAATCACAAAATCACACAATCACACAATCACACAATCACACAATCACACAATCACACAATCACACAATCACACAATCACACAATCACAAAATCACACAATCACAAAATCACACAATCACACAATCACACAATCACACAATCACGGTCACACAATCACACTTTCACACAATCACACAATCACACAATCACTCAATCACACAATCACACAATCACACAATCACACAATCAAACAATCACACAATCACACAATCACACAATCACACAATCTCACAATCACACAATCACACAACCACACAATCACACAACCACACAATCACACAATCACACAATCACACAATCACACAATCACACAATCACACAATCACACAATCACACAATCACACAATCACAATCACACAATCACAATCACACAATAACAATCACAGAATCACAATCACACAATCACAATCACACAATCACTATCACACAATCACAATCACACAGTCACAATCACACAATCACAATCACACAATCACAATCACACAATCACAATCACACAATCACGCAGTCCCACAATCACACAGTCACACAATCACACAATCACAATCACGCAATCACACAATCACGATTACACAATCACGATCACACAATCACGATCACACAATCACACAGTCACACAATCACACAGTCACACAATCACACAATCACAATCACGCAATCACACAATCACGATCACACAATCACGATCGCACAATCACGATCACACAATCACGATCGCACAACCACACAATCATACAATCACACAATCACACAATCACACAATCACACAATCACACAATCACACAATCACACAATCACACAATCACACAATCACAATCACACAATCACACAATCACACAAGCACACAATCAGTCAATCACACAATCACACACTCACACAATCACACAATCACAATTACACAATCACACAATCACACAGTCACACAATCGCACAATCACACAATCACACAATCACACAATCACACAATCACACAATCACACAATCACACAATCACACAATCACACAATCACACAAGCACACAATCACACAATCACACAATCACACAATCACACAATCACACAATCACACAATCACACAATCACACAGTACACACAATCACAATCACACAATCACAATCACACAATCACACAATCACACAATCACACAATCACACAATCACAAAATCACACAATCACACAATCACACAATCACACAATCACACAATCACACAATCACACAATCACACAATCACACAATCACACAATCACACAATCACACAATCACACAATCACACAATCACACAATCACACAATCACACAATCACACAATCACACAATCACACAATCACACAATCACACAATCACACAATCACAATCACACAATCACAATCACACAATCACAATCACACAATCACAATCACACAATCACAATCACACAATCACAATCACACAATCACAATCACACAATCACAATCACACAATCACAATCACACAATCACAATCACACAATCACAATCACACAATCACAATCACACAATCACAATCACACAATCACAATCACACAATCACAATCACACAATCACAATCACACAATCACAATCACACAATCACAATCACACAATCACAATCACACAATCACAATCACACAATCACAATCACACAATCACAATCACACAATCACAATCACACAATCACAATCACACAATCACAATCACACAATCACAATCACACAATCACAATCACACAATCACAATCACACAATCACAATCACACAATCACAATCACACAATCACAATCACACAATCACAATCACACAATCACAATCACACAGTCACAATCACACAGTCACAATCACACAGTCACAATCACACAATCACAATCACAGAATCACAATCACACAATCACAATCACACAATCACACAGTCCCACAGTCACACAGTCACACAATCACACAATCACACAATCACACAATCACACAATCACGGTCACACAATCACACAGTCACACAATCACACAGTAACACAATCACAAAATCACAAAATCACACAATCACACAATCACACAATCACACAATCACACAATCACACAATCACACAATCACACAATCACACAATCACACAATCACACAATCACACAATCACACAATCACAAAATCACACAATCACAAAATCACACAATCACACAATCACGCAATCACACAATCACGGTCACACAATCACACTCTCACACAATCACACAATCACACAATCACTCAATCACACAATCACACAATCACACAATCACAATCACGCAATCACACAATCACGATCACACAATCACGATCGCACAATCACGATCACACAATCACGATCGCACAACCACACAATCATACAATCACACAATCACACAATCACACAATCACACAATCACACAATCACACAATCACACAATCACACAATCACACAATCACAATCACACAATCACACAATCACACAAGCACACAATCAGTCAATCACACAATCACACACTCACACAATCACACAATCACAATTACACAATCACACAATCACACAGTCACACAATCGCACAATCACACAATAACACAATCACACAATCAAACAATCACACAATCACACAATCACACAATCACACAATCACACAAGCACACAATCACACAATCACACAATCACACAATCACACAATCACACAATCACACAATCACACAATCACACAATCACACAATCACACAATCACACAATCACACAGTACACACAATCACAATCACACAATCACACAATCACAATTACACAATCACACAATCACACAATCACAATTACACAATCACACAATCACAATCACACAGTCACACAATCGCACAATCACACAATCACACAATCACACAATCACACAATCACACAATCACACAATCACACAATCACACAATCACACAAGCACACAATCACTCAATCACACAATCACACAATCACACAATCACACAATCACACAATCACGCAATCACAATTACACAATCACACAATCACACAATCACGCAATCACAAAATCACACAATCACACAACCACACAACCACACAATCACACAAGCACACAATCACACAATCACACAATCACAATTACACAATCACACAATCACACAATCACACAATCACACAATCACACCATCACACAATCACACAATCACACAATCACACAATCACACAGTACACACAATCACAATCACACAATCACACAATCACAATTACACAATCACACAATCACACAATCACACAATCACAATTACACAATCACACAATCACACAATCACACAGTACACACAATCACAATCACACAACCACACAATCAAAATTACACAATCACACAATCACACAATCAAAATTACGCAATCACACAATCACACAATCACACAATCACACAATCACACAATCACACAGTCACACAATCACACAATCACACAATCACACAATCACACAATCACGTAATCACACAATCACACAATCACACAATCACAATTACACAATCACACAATCACACAGTCACACAATCGCACAATCACACAATCACACAATCACACAATCACACAATCACACAATCACACAATCACACAATCACACAATCACACAATCACACAATCACACAATCACACAATCACACAATCACACAATCACACAATCACACAATCACACAGTACACACAATCACAAACACACAATCACACAATCACAATTACACAATCACACAATCACACAATCACACAATCACACAATCACACAATCACACAATCACACAGTCACACAATCACACAATCACACAATCACACAGTCACACAATCACACAATCACGCAATCACACAATCACACAATCACACAACCACACAACCACACAACCACACAATCACACAATCACACAATCAAACAATCACACAATCACACAATCACGGCCACACAATCACACATTCACACAATCACACAATCACACAATCACACACTCACACAATCACACAGTCACAATCACACAATCACACAATCACACAATCACACAATCACACAATCACTCAATCACACAATCACACAATCACACAATCACACAATCACACAATCACAAAATCACACAATCACACAATCACACAATCACACAATCACGGTCACACAATCACACATTCACACAATCACACAATCACACAATCACTCAATCACACAATCACACAATCACACAATCACACAATCAAACAATCACACAATCAAACAATCACACAATCACACAATCTCACAATCACACAATCACACAACCACACAATCACACAACCACACAATCACACAATCACACAATCACACAATCACACAATCACACAATCACACAATCACACAATCACACAATCACACAAGCACACAGTCACACAATCACACAATCACACAATCACACAATCACACAATCACACAATCACACAATCACACAATCACACAGTACACACAATCACACAGTACACACAATCACAATCACACAATCACACAATCACAATTACACAATCACACAATCACACAATCACACAATCACAATTACACAATCACACAATCACACAATCACACAGTACACACAATCACAATCACACAATCACACAATCAAAATTACACAATCACACAATCACACAATCAAAATTACACAATCACACAATCACACAATCACACAATCACACAATCACACAGTCACACAATCACACAATCACACAATCACACAATCACACAATCACGTAATCACACAATCACACAATCACACAATCACAATTACACAATCACACAATCACACAGTCACACAATCGCACAATCACACAATCACACAATCACACAATCACACAATCACACAATCACACAATCACGGTCACACAATCACACAAGCACACAATCACTCAATCACACAATCACTCAATCACACAATCACACAATCACACAATCACACAATCAAACAATCACACAATCACACAATCACACAATCACACAATCTCACAATCACACAATCACACAACCACACAATCACACAACCACACAATCACACAATCACACAATCACACAATCACACAATCACACAATCACACAATCACACAATCACACAATCACAATCACACAATCACAATCACACAATAACAATCACAGAATCACAATCACACAATCACAATCACACAATCACTATCACACAATCACAATCACACAGTCACAATCACACAATCACAATCACACAATCACAATCACACAATCACAATCACACAATCACACAGTCCCACAATCACACAGTCACACAATCACACAATCACAATCACGCAATCACACAATCACGATTACACAATCACGATCACACAATCACGATCACACAATCACACAGTCACACAATCACACAGTCACACAATCACACAATCACAATCACGCAATCACACAATCACGATCACACAATCACGATCGCACAATCACGATCACACAATCACGATCGCACAACCACACAATCATACAATCACACAATCACACAATCACACAATCACACAATCACACAACCACACAACCACACAATCACACAAGCACACAATCACACAATCACACAATCACAATTACACAATCACACAATCACACAATCACACAATCACACAATCACACCATCACACAATCACACAATCACACAATCACACAATCACACAGTACACACAATCACAATCACACAATCACACAATCACAATTACACAATCACACAATCACACAATCACACAATCACAATTACACAATCACACAATCACACAATCACACAGTACACACAATCACAATCACACAACCACACAATCAAAATTACACAATCACACAATCACACAATCAAAATTACGCAATCACACAATCACACAATCACACAATCACACAATCACACAATCACACAGTCACACAATCACACAATCACACAATCACACAATCACACAATCACGTAATCACACAATCACACAATCACACAATCACAATTACACAATCACACAATCACACAGTCACACAATCGCACAATCACACAATCACACAATCACACAATCACACAATCACACAATCACACAATCACACAATCACACAATCACACAATCACACAATCACACAATCACACAATCACACAATCACACAATCACACAATCACACAGTACACACAATCACAAACACACAATCACACAATCACAATTACACAATCACACAATCACACAATCACACAATCACACAATCACACAGTCACACAATCACACAATCACACAATCACACAGTCACACAATCACACAATCACGCAATCACACAATCACACAATCACAGAACCACACAACCACACAACCACACAATCACACAATCACACAATCAAACAATCACACAATCACACAATCACGGCCACACAATCACACATTCACACAATCACACAATCACACAATCACACACTCACACAATCACACAGTCACAATCACACAATCACACAATCACACAATCACACAATCACACAATCACACAATCACTCAATCACACAATCACACAATCACACAATCACGCAATCACACAATCACACAATCACACAATCACGGTCACACAATCACACAAGCACACAATCACTCAATCACACAATCACTCAATCACACAATCACACAATCACACAATCACACAATCAAACAATCACACAATCACACAATCACACAATCACACAATCTCACAATCACACAATCACACAACCACACAATCACACAACCACACAATCACACAATCACACAATCACACAATCACACAATCACACAATCACACAATCACACAATCACAATCACACAATCACAATCACACAATAACAATCACAGAATCACAATCACACAATCACAATCACACAATCACTATCACACAATCACAATCACACAGTCACAATCACACAATCACAATCACACAATCACAATCACACAATCACAATCACACAATCACACAGTCCCACAATCACACAGTCACACAATCACACAATCACAATCACGCAATCACACAATCACGATTACACAATCACGATCACACAATCACGATCACACAATCACACAGTCACACAATCACACAGTCACACAATCACACAATCACAATCACGCAATCACACAATCACGATCACACAATCACGATCGCACAATCACGATCACACAATCACGATCGCACAACCACACAATCATACAATCACACAATCACACAATCACACAATCACACAATCACACAATCACACAATCACACAATCACACAATCACACAATCACAATCACACAATCACACAATCACACAAGCACACAATCAGTCAATCACACAATCACACACTCACACAATCACACAATCACAATTACACAATCACACAATCACACAGTCACACAATCGCACAATCACACAATCACACAATCACACAATCACACAATCACACAATCACACAATCACACAATCACACAATCACACAATCACACAATCACACAATCACACAATCACACAATCACAATCACACAATCACAATCACACAATAACAATCACAGAATCACAATCACACAATCACAATCACACAATCACTATCACACAATCACAATCACACAGTCACAATCACACAATCACAATCACACAATCACAATCACACAATCACAATCACACAATCACACAGTCCCACAATCACACAGTCACACAATCACACAATCACAATCACGCAATCACACAATCACGATTACACAATCACGATCACACAATCACGATCACACAATCACACAGTCACACAATCACACAGTCACACAATCACACAATCACAATCACGCAATCACACAATCACGATCACACAATCACGATCGCACAATCACGATCACACAATCACGATCGCACAACCACACAATCATACAATCACACAATCACACAATCACACAATCACACAATCACACAATCACGCAATCACACAATCACACAATCACAATCACACAATCACACAATCACACAAGCACACAATCAGTCAATCACACAATCACACACTCACACAATCACACAATCACAATTACACAATCACACAATCACACAGTCACACAATCGCACAATCACACAATCACACAATCACACAATCACACAATCACACAATCACACAATCACACAATCACACAATCACACAATCACACAGTCACACAATCACACAATCACACAATCACACAGTCACACAATCACACAATCACGCAATCACACAATCACACAATCACACAACCACACAACCACACAATCACACAAGCACACAATCACACAATCACACAATCACAATTACACAATCACACAATCACACAATCACGGTCACACAGTCACACAATCACACAGTCACAATCACGCAATCGCACAATCACGATCACACAATCACGATAACACAATCACGATCACACAATCACACAATCTCACAATCACACAATCACACAATCACACAATCACACAATCACACAATCACACAATCACACAATCACACAATCACAATCAACAAGCACAATCACACAATCGCGGTCACACAATCACGGTCACACAGTAACGGTCACACAATCAGACATTCACACAATCCCACAATCACAATCACACAATCACAATCACACAGTCACAATCACGCAATCGTACAATCACGATCACACAATCACGATAACACAATCACGATCACACAATCACGATCGCACAACCACTCAATCACACAATCACGCAATCACACAATTACACAATCACACAATCACACAATCACTAAATCACACAATCACACAATCACACAATCACACAATCACACAATCACACAATCACACAATCACACAATCACACAATCACACAATCACACAATCACACAATCACACAATCACACAATCACGAAATCACACAATCACACAATCACACAATCACACAATCACACAATCACAATTACACAATCACACAATCACACAATCACACAATCACACAATTATACAATCACACAAGCACACCATCACTCAATCACACAATCACACACTCACACAATCACAATCACACAAGCACAATCACACAATCGCGGTCACACAATCACGGTCACACGGTAACGGTCACACAATCACACATTCACACAATCCCACAATCACAATCACACAATCACAATCACACAATCACACAGTCACAATCACGCAATCGCACAATCACGATCACACAATCACGATAACACAATCACGATCACACAATCACGATCGCACAACCACTCAATCACACAATCACAAAATCACACAATTACACAATCACACAATCACACAATCACACAATCACACAATCACACAATCACAAAATCACACAATCACACAATCACACAATCACACAATCACACAATCAAACAATCACACAATCACACAATCACGGCCACACAATCACACATTCACACAATCACACAACCACACAACCGGACAATCACACAAGCACACAATCACACAATCACACAATCACAATTACACACTCACACAATCACACAATCACACAATCACACAATCACACAATCACACAATCACACCATCACACAATCACACAATCACACGATCACACAATCACACAATCACACAATCACACAATCACACAATCACAATCACACAATCACAATCACACAATCACAATCACACAATCACAATCACACAATCACAATCACACAATCACAATCACACAACCACAATCACACAATCACAATCACACAATCACAATCACACAATCACAATCACACAATCACAATCACACAATCACAATCACACAATCACAATCACACAATCACAATCACACAATCACAATCACACAATCACAATCACACAATCACAATCACACAGTCACAATCACACAATCACAATCACACAATCACAATCACACAATCACACAGTCCCACAGTCACACAGTCACACAATCACACAATCACAAAATCACACAATCACACAATCACGGTCACACAATCACACAGTCACACAATCACACAGTCACACAATCACAAAATCACAAAATCACACAATCACACAATCACACAATCACACAATCACACAATCACACAATCACACAATCACACAATCACAAAATCACAAAATCACACAATCACACAATCACACAATCACGGTCACACAATCACACATTCACACAATCACACAATCACACAATCACTCAATCACACAATCACACAATCACACAATCACACAATCAAACAATCACACAATCACACAATCACACAATCACACAATCTCACAATCACACAATCACACAACCACACAATCACACAACCACACAATCACACAATCACACAATCACACAATCACACAATCACACAATCACACAGTCCCACAATCACACAGTCACACAATCACACAATCACAATCACGCAATCACACAATCACGATTACACAATCACGATCACACAATCACGATCACACAATCACACAGTCACACAATCACACAGTCACACAATCACACAATCACAATCACGCAATCACACAATCACGATCACACAATCACGATCACACAATAACGGTCACACAATCACGATCACACAATCACGATCGCACAATCACGATCACACAATCACGATCGCACAACCACACAATCATACAATCACACAATCACACAATCACACAATCACACAATCACACAATCACACAATCACACAATCACACAATCACACAATCACAATCACACAATCACACAATCACACAAGCACACAAGCACACAATCAGTCAATCACACAATCACACAATCACACAATCACACAAGCACACAATCACTCAATCACACAATCATACAATCACACAATCACACAATCACACAATCACACAATCACACAAGCACACAATCACACAATCACGCAATCACACAATCACACAATCACACAATCACACAATCACACAATCACACAATCACACAATCACACAATCACACAATCACACAATCACACAGTACACACAATCACAAACACACAATCACACAATCACACAATCACAATTACACAATCACACAATCACACAATCACACAGTACACACAATCACAATCACACAATCACACAATCAAAATTACACAATCACACAATCACACAATCAAAATTACACAATCACACAATCACACAATCACACAATCACACAATCACACAGTCACATAATCACACAATCACACAATCACACAATCACGTAATCACACAATCACACAATCACACAATCACAAACACACAATCACACAATCACACAGTCACACAATCGCACAATCACACAATCACACAATCACACAATCACGCAATCACACAATCACACAATCACACAATCACACAAGCACACAGTCACTCAATCACACAATCACACAATCACACAATCACACAATCACACAATCACACAATCACACAATCACACAGTACACACAATCACAATCACACAATCACACAATCACACAGTCACACAATCACACAATCACGCAATCACACAATCACACAATCACACAACCACACAACCACACAATCACACAAGCACACAATCACACAATCACACAATCACAATTACACAATCACACAATCACACAATCACACAATCACACAACCACACAACCACGCAATCACACAAGCACACAATCACTCAAACACACAATCACACACTCACACAATCACACAATCACACAATCACACAATCACACAATCACACAATCACACAATCACACAATCACAATCACACAAGCACAATCACACAATCGCGGTCACACAATCACGGTCACACAGTAACGGTCACACAATCACACATTCACACAATCCCACAATCACAATCACACAATCACAATCACACAATCACACAGTCACAATCACGCAATCGCACAATCACGATCACACAATCACGATAACACAATCACGATCACACAATCACGATCGCACAACCACTCAATCACACAATCACGCAATCACACAATTACACAATCACACAATCACACAATCACACAATCACAAAATCACACAATCACACAATCACACAATCACACAATCACACAATCACACAATCAAACAATCACACAATCACACAATCATGGCCACACAATCACACATTCACACAATCACACAATCACACAATCACACAATCACACAATCACACAATCACACAATCACACAATCACGCAATCACAATTACACAATCACACAATCACACAATCACGCAATCACAAAATCACACAATCACACAACCACACAACCACACAATCACACAAGCACACAATCACACAATCACACAATCACAATTACACAATCACACAATCACACTATCACACAATCACACAATCACACCATCACACAATCACACAATCACACAATCACACAATCACACAGTACACACAATCACAATCACACAATCACACAATCACAATTACACAATCACACAATCACACAATCACACAATCACAATTACACAATCACACAATCACACAATCACACAGTACACACAATCACAATCACACAACCACACAATCAAAATTACACAATCACACAATCACACAATCAAAATTACGCAATCACACAATCACACAATCACACAATCACACAATCACACAATCACACAGTCACACAATCACACAATCACACAATCACGCAATCACACAATCACGTAATCACACAATCACACAATCACACAATCACACAATCACAATTACACAATCACACAATCACACAGTCACACAATCGCACAATCACACAATCACACAATCACACAATCACACAATCACACAATCACACAATCACACAATCACACAATCACACAATCACACAATCACACAATCACACAATCACACAATCACACAATCACACAATCACACAATCACACAATCACACAATCACACAATCACACAATCACACAATCACACATTCACACAAGCACAATCACACAATCGCGGTCACACAATCACGGTCACACAGTAACGGTCACACAATCACACATTCACACAATCCCACAATCACAATCACACAATCACAATCACACAATCACACAGTCACACAATCACACAGTCACAATCACGCAATCGCACAATCACGATCACACAATCACGATAACACAATCACGATCACACAATCACGATCGCACAACCACTCAATCACACAATCACGCAATCACACAATTACACAATCACACAATCACACAATCACACAGTTATACAATCACACTAGCACACCATCACTCAATCACACAATCACACAATCACACAATCACACAATCACACAATCACACAATCACACAATCACTCAATCACACAATCACACAATCACACAATCACACAATCACAAAATCACACAATCACACAATCACACAATCACACAATCACGGTCACACAATCACACTCTCACACAATCACACAATCACACAATCACTCAATCACACAATCACACAATCACACAATCACACAATCAAACAATCACACAATCACACAATCACACAATCACACAATCTCACAATCACACAATCACACAACCACACAATCACACAACCACACAATCACACAATCACACAATCACACAATCACACAATCACACAATCACACAATCACACAATCACACAATCACAATCACACAATCACACAATCTCACAATCACACAACCACACAATCACACAACCACACAATCACACAATCACACAATCACACAATCGCACAATCACACAATCACACAATCACACAATCACACAATCACACAATCACAATCACACAATCACAATCACACAATCACAATCACACAATCACAATCACACAATCACAATTACACAATCACACAATCACACAATCACACAATCACACAGTACACACAATCACAATCACACAATCACACAATCAAAATTACACAATCACACAATCACACTATCAAAGTTACACAATCACACAATCACACAATCACACAATCACACAATCACACAGTCACACAATCACACAATCACACAATCACGTAATCACACAATCACACAATCACACAATCACAATTACACAATCACACAATCACACAGTCACACAATCGCACAATCGCACAATCACACAATCACACAATCACACAATCACACAATCACACAATCACACAATCACACAATCACACAATCACACAATCACACAATCACACAATCACACAATCACACAAGCACACAATCACTCAATCACACAATCACACAATCACACAATCACACACTCACACAATCACACAATCACACAATCACACAACCACACAACCACGCAATCACACAAGCACACAGTCACTCAAACACACAATCACACACTCACACAATCACACAATCACATAAATCACACAAGCACACAATCACTCAATCGCACAATCACACAATCACACAATCACACAATCACACAGTACACACAATCACAATCACACAATCACACAATCACACAATCGCACAATCACAATTACACAATCACACAATCACAATCACACAATCACACAATCAAAATTACACAATCACACAATCACACAATCAAAATTACACAATCACACAATCACACAATCACACAATCACACAATCACACAGTCACACAATCACACAATCACACAATCACACAATCACACAATCACACAATCGCGCAAACACACAATCACACAATCACACAATCACAATTACAGAATCACACAATCACACAGTCACACAATCGCACAATCACACAATCACACAATCACACAATCACACAATCACACAATCACACAAATACACAATCACACAATCACACAATCACACAATCACACAATCACACAAGCACACAATCACTCAATCACACAATCACACAATCACACAATCACACAATCACACAATCACACAATCACACAATCACACAATCACACAATCACACAATCACACAAGCACACAATCACTCAATCACACAATCACACAATCACACAATCACACAATCACACAATCACACAATCACACAGTACACACAATCACAATCACACAATCACACAATCACAATTACACAATCACACAATCACACAATCACACAATCACACAATCACACAGTCACACAATCACACAATCACACAATCACACAAATACACAATCACACAATCACACAATCACACAATCACACAAGCACACAATCACTCAATCACACAATCACACAATCACACAATCACACAATCACACAATCACACAATCACACAATCACACAATCACACAATCACACAATCACACAAGCACACAATCACTCAATCACACAATCACACAATCACACAATCACACAATCACACAATCACACAATCACACAGTACACACAATCACAATCACACAATCACACAATCACAATTACACAATCACACAATCACACAATCACACAATCACACAATCACACAATCACACAGTCACACAATCACACAATCACACAATCACACAGTCACACAATCACACAATCACGCAATCACACAATCACACAATCACACAACCACACAACCACACAATCACACAAGCACACAATCACACAATCACACAATCACAATTACACAATCACACAATCACACAATCACACAATCACACAATCACACAATCACACCATCACACAATCACACAATCACACAATCACAATCACACAATCACACAATCACACAATCACACAATCACAATCACACAATCACGGTCACACAGTCACACAATCACACAGTCACAATCACGCAATCGCACAATCACGATCACACAATCACGATAACACAATCACGATCACACAATCACACAATCACACAATCACACAATCACACAATCACACAATCACACAATCACACAATCACACAATCACACAATCACACAATCACAATCACACAAGCAAAATCACACAATCGCGGTCACACAATTACGGTCACACGGTAACGGTCACACAATCACACATTCACACAATCCCACAATCACAATCACACAATCACACAGTCACAATCACGCAATCGCACAATCACGATCACACAATCACACAATCACACAATTATACAATCACACAAGCACACCATCACTCAATCACACAATCACACACTCACACAATCACACAATCACACAATCACACAACCACACAACCACGCAATCACACAAGCACACAGTCACTCAAACACTAAATCACACACTCACACAATCACACAATCACACAATCACACAATCACACAATCACACAATCACACAATCACACAATCACACAATCACAATCACACAAGCACAATCACACAATCGCGGTCAGACAATTACGGTCACACGGTAACGGTCACACAATCACACATTCACACAATCCCACAATCACAATCACACAATCACACAGTCACAATCACGCAATCGCACAATCACGATCACACAATCACGATAACACAATCACAATCACACAGTCACAATCACACAATCACAATCACACAATCACAATCACACAATCACAATCACACAATCACAATCACACAATCACAATCACACAATCACAATCACACAATCACACAGTCCCACAGTCACACAGTCACACAATCACACAATCACGGTCACACAATCACACAGTCACACTATCACACAGTCACACAATCACAAAATCACAAAATCACACAATCACACAATCACACAATCACACAATCACACAATCACGCAGTCCCACAATCACACAGTCACACAATCACACAATCACAATCACGCAATCACACAATCACGATTACACAATCACGATCACACAATCACGATCACACAATCACACAGTCACACAATCACACAGTCACACAATCACACAATCACAATCACGCAATCACACAATCACGATCACACAATCACGATCACACAATAACGGTCACACAATCACGATCACACAATCACGATCGCACAATCACGATCACACAATCACGATCGCACAACCACACAATCATACAATCACACAATCACACAATCACACAATCACACAATCACACAATCACACAATCACACAATCACACAATCACAATCACACAATCACACAATCACACAAGCACACAAGCACACAATCAGTCAATCACACAATCACACAATCACACAATCACACAAGCACACAATCACTCAATCACACAATCACACTATCACACAATCGCACAATCACACAATCACACAATCACACAATCACACAATCACACAATCACACAAGCACACAATCACACAATCACACAATCACACAATCACACAATCACACAATCACACAATCACACAGTACACACAATCACAATCACACAATCACACAATCACAATTACACAATCACACAATAACACAATCACAATTACACAATCACACAATCACACAATCACACAGTACACACAATCACAATCACACAATCACACAATCAAAATTACACAATCACACAATCACACAATCAAAATTACACAATCACACAATCACACAATCACACAATCACACAATCACACAGTCACACAAACACACAATCACACAATCACACAATCACACAATCACGTAATCACACAATCACACAATCACACAATCACACAATCACAATTACACAATCACACAATCACACAGTCACACAATCGCACAATCACACAATCACACAATCACACAATCACACAATCACACAATCACACAATCACACAATCACACAACCACACAATCACACAAGCACACAATCACACAATCACACAATCACAATTACACAATCACACAATCACACAATCACAAAATCACGGTCACACAGTCACACAATCACACAGTCACAATCACGCAATCGCACAATCACGATCACACAATCACGATAACACAATCACGATCACACAATCACACAATCACACAATCACACAATCACACAATCACACAATCACACAATCCCAATTACACAATCACACAATCACACAATCACACAATCACACAATTATACAATCACACAAGCACACCATCACTCAATCGCACAATCACACACTCACACAATCGCACAATCACACAATCACACAATCACACAATCACACAATCACACAATCACACAATCACACAATCACACAATCACACAATCACACAATCACACAATCACACAAGCACACAATCACTCAATCACACAATCACACAATCACACAATCACACAATCACACAATCACACAATCACACAATCACACAATCACACAATCACACAATCACACAAGCACACAATCACTCAATCACACAGTACACACAATCACAATCAGACAATCACACAATCACAATTACACAATCACACAATCACACAATCACACAATCACACAATCACACAATCACACAGTCACACTATCACACAATCACACAATCACACAGTCACACAATCACACAATCACGCAATCACACAATCACACAATCACACAACCACACAACCACACAATCACACAAGCACACAATCACACAATCACACAATCACAATTACACAATCACACAATCACACAATCACACAATCACACAATCACACCATCACACAATCACACAATCACACAATCACAATCACAATCACACAATCACACAATCACACAATCACACAATCACAATCACACAATCACGGTCACACAGTCACACAATCACACAGTCACAATCACGCAATCGCACAATCACGATCACACAATCACGATAACACAATCACGATCATACAATCACACAATCACACAATCACACAATCACACAATCACAATCACACAATCACAGGTCCCACAGTCACACAGTCACACAATCACACAATCACGGTCACACAATCACACAGTCACACAATCACACAGTCACACAATCACAAAATCACAAAATCACAAAATCACACGATCACACAATCACACAATCACACAATCACACAATCACACAGTCCCACAATCACACAGTCACACAATCACACAATCACAATCACGCAATCACACAATCACGATTACACAATCACGATCACACAATCACGATCACACAATCACACAGTCACACAATCACACAGTCACACAATCACACAATCACAATCACGCAATCACACAATCACGATCACACAATCACGATCACACAATAACGGTCACACAATCACGATCACACAATCACGATCGCACAATCACGATCACACAATCACGATCGCACAACCACACAATCATACAATCACACAATCACACAATCACACAATCACACAATCACACAATCACACAATCACACAATAACACAATCACACAATCACAATCACACAATCACACAATCACACAAGCACACAAGCACACAATCAGTCAATCACACAATCACACAATCACACAATCACACAATCACACAAGCACACAATCACTCAATCACACAATCACACTATCACACAATCGCACAATCACACAATCACACAATCACACAATCACACAATCACACAATCACACAAGCACACAATCACACAATCACACAATCACACAATCACACAATCACACAATCACACAATCACACAATCACACAATCACACAATCACACAGTACACACAATCACAATCACACAATCACACAATCACAATTACACAATCACACAATCACACAATCACAATTACACAATCACACAATCACACAATCACACAATCACACAATCACACAATCACACAATCACACAATCACACAATCACACAAGCACACAATCACACAATCACAATTACACAATCACACAATCACACAATCACAAAATCACGGTCACACAGTCACACAATCACACAGTCACAATCACGCAATCGCACAATCACGATCACACAATCACGATAACACAATCACGATCACACAATCACACAATCACACAATCACACAATCACACAATCACACAATCACACAATCACACAATCACACAATCACACAATCCCAATTACACAATCACACAATCACACAATCACACAATCACACAATCACACAATCACACAATCACACAATTATACAATCACACAAGCACACCATCACTCAATCGCACAATCACACACTCACACAATCGCACAATCACACAATCACACAATCACACAATCACACAATCACACAATCACACAATCACACAATCACACAATCACACAATCACACAATCACACAATCACACAAGCACACAATCACTCAATCACACAATCACACAATCACACAATCACACAATCACACAATCACACAATCACACAATCACACAATCACACAATCACACAAGCACACAATCACTCAATCACACAATCACACAATCACACAATCACACAATCACACAATCACACAGTACACACAATCACACAGTACACACAATCACAATCACACAATCACACAATCACAATTACACAATCACACAATCACACAATCACACAATCACACAATCACACAGTCACACAATCACACAATCACACAATCACACAGTCACACAATCACACAATCACGCAATCACACAATCACACAATCACACAACCACACAACCACACAATCACACAAGCACACAATCACACAATCACACAATCACAATTACACAATCACACAATCACACAATCACACAATCACACAATCACACCATCACACAATCACACAATCACACAATCACAATCACACAATCACACAATCACACAATCACACAATCACAATCACACAATCACGGTCACACAGTCACACAATCACACAGTCACAATCACGCAATCGCACAATCACGATCACACAATCACGATAACACAATCACGATCACACAATCACACAATCACACAATCACACAATCACACAATCACAATCACACAATCACAAGTCCCACAGTCACACAGTCACACAATCACACAATCACGGTCACACAATCACACAGTCACACAATCACACAGTCACACAATCACAAAATCACAAAATCACACAATCACACAATCACACAATCACACAATCACACAATCACACAGTCCCACAATCACACAGTCACACAATCACACAATCACAATCACGCAATCACACAATCACGATTACACAATCACGATCACACAATCACGATCACACAATCACACAGTCACACAATCACACAGTCACACAATCACACAATCACAATCACGCAATCACACAATCACGATCACACAATCACGATCACACAATAACGGTCACACAATCACGATCACACAATCACGATCGCACAATCACGATCACACAATCACGATCGCACAACCACACAATCATACAATCACACAATCACACAATCACACAATCACACAATCACACAATCACACAATCACACAATCACACAATCACAATCACACAATCACACAATCACACAAGCACACAATCAGTCAATCACACAATCACACAATCACACAATCACACAATCACACAATCACACAAGCACACAATCACTCAATCACACAATCACACTATCACACAATCGCACAATCACACAATCACACAATCACACAATCACACAATCACACAATCACACAAGCACACAATCACACAATCACACAATCACACAATCACACAATCACACAATCACACAATCACACAGTACACACAATCACAATCACACAATCACACAATCACAATTACACAATCACACAGTCACACAATCACAATTACACAGTCACACAATCACACAATCACACAGTACACACAATCACAATCACACAATCACACAATCAAAATTACACAATCACACAATCACACAATCAAAATTACACAATCACACAATCACACAATCACACAATCACACAATCACACAGTCACACAATCACACAATCACACAATCACACAATCACACAATCACACAATCACGGTCACACAATCACACTCTCACACAATCACACAATCACACAATCACTCAATCACACAATCACACAATCACACAATCACACAATCAAACAATCACACAATCACACAATCACACAATCACACAATCTCACAATCACACAATCACACAACCACACAATCACACAACCACACAATCACACAATCACACAATCACACAATCACACAATCACACAATCACACAATCACACAATCACAATCACACAATCACACAATCTCACAATCACACAATCACACAACCACACAATCACACAACCACACAATCACACAATCACACAATCACACAATCACACAATCACACAATCACACAATCACACAATCACAATCACACAATCACAATCACACAATCACAATCACACAATCACAATCACACAATCACAATTACACAATCACACAATCACACAATCACACAATCACACAGTACACACAATCACAATCACACAATCACACAATCAAAATTACACAATCACACAATCACACAATCAAAATTACACAATCACACAATCACACAATCACACAATCACACAATCACACAGTCACACAATCACACAATCACACAATCACACAATCACGTAATCACACAATCACACAATCACACAATCACAATTACACAATCACACAATCACACAGTCACACAATCGCACAATCACACAATCACACAATCACACAATCACACAATCACACAATCACACAACCACACAATCACACAACCACACAATCACACAATCACACAATCACACAATCACACAATCACACAATCACACAATCACACAATCACAATCACACAATCACAATCACACAATCACAATCACACAATCACAATCACACAATCACAATTACACAATCACACAATCACACAATCACACAATCACACAGTACACACAATCACAATCACACAATCACACAATCAAAATTACACAATCACACAATCACACAATCAAAATTACACAATCACACAATCACACAATCACACAATCACACAATCACACAGTCACACAATCACACAGTCACGCAATCACAATCACACAATCACACAATCACACAAGCACACAAGCACACAATCAGTCAATCACACAATCACACAATCACACAATCACACAATCACACAAGCACACAATCACTCAATCACACAATCACACTATCACACAATCGCACAATCACACAATCACACAATCACACAATCACACAATCACACAATCACACAAGCACACAATCACACAATCACACAATCACACAATCACACAATCACACAATCACACAATCACACAATCACACAATCACACAGTACACACAATCACAATCACACAATCACACAATCACAATTACACAATCACACAATCACAATTACACAATCACACAATCACACAATCACACAGTACACACAATCACAATCACACAATCACACAATCAAAATTACACAATCACACAATCACACAATCAAAATTACACAATCACACAAACACACAATCACACAATCACACAATCACACAGTCACACAATCACACAATCACACAATCACACAATCACACAATCACGTAATCACACAATCACACAATCACACAATCACACAATCACACAGTCACACAATCGCACAATCACACAATCACACAATCACACAATCACACAATCACACAATCACACAATCACACAATCACACAATCACACAAGCACACAATCACTCAATCACACAATCACACACTCACACAATCACACAATCACACAATCACACAATCACACAATCACACAATCACACAATCACACAATCACACAATCACACAATCACAATCACACAAGCACAATCACACAATCGCGGTCACACAATCACGGTCACACAGTAACGGTCACACAATCACACATTCACACAATCCCACAATCACAATCACACAATCACAATCACACAGTCACAATCACGCAATCGTACAATCACGATCACACAATCACGATAACACAATCACGATCACACAATCACGATCGCACAACCACTCAATCACACAATCACGCAATCACACAATTACACAATCACACAATCACACAATCACGAAATCACACAATCACACAATCACACAATCACACAATCACACAATCACACAATCACACAATCACACAATCACTCAATCACACAATCACACAATCACACAATCACACAATCACAAAATCACACAATCACACAATCACACAATCACACAATCACGGTCACACAATCACACTCTCACACAATCACACAATCACACAATCACTCAATCACACAATCACACAATCACACAATCACACAATCAAACAATCACACAATCACACAATCACACAATCACACAATCTCACAATCACACAATCACACAACCACACAATCACACAACCACACAATCACACAATCACACAATCACACAATCACACAATCACACAATCACACAATCACACAATCACAATCACACAATCACACAATCTCACAATCACACAATCACACAACCACACAATCACACAACCACACAATCACACAATCACACAATCACACAATCACACAATCACACAATCACACAATCACACAATCACAATCACACAATCACAATCACACAATCACAATCACACAATCACAATCACACAATCACAATTACACAATCACACAATCACACAATCACACAATCACACAGTACACACAATCACAATCACACAATCACACAATCAAAATTACACAATCACACAATCACACAATCAAAATTACACAATCACACAATCACACAATCACACAATCACACAATCACACAGTCACACAATCACACAATCACACAATCACACAATCACGTAATCACACAATCACACAATCACACAATCACAATTACACAATCACACAATCACACAGTCACACAATCGCACAATCACACAATCACACAATCACACAATCACACAATCACACAATCACACAATCACACAATCACACAATCACACAATCACACAATCACACAATCACACAATCACACAAGCACACAATCACACAATCACAATTACACAATCACACAATCACACAATCACAAAATCACGGTCACACAGTCACACAATCACACAGTCACAATCACGCAATCGCACAATCACGATCACACAATCACGATAACACAATCACGATCACACAATCACACAATCACACAATCACACAATCACACAATCACACAATCACACAATCACACAATCACACAATCCCAATTACACAATCACACAATCACACAATCACACAATCACACAATCACACAATTATACAATCACACAAGCACACCATCACTCAATCGCACAATCACACACTCACACAATCGCACAATCACACAATCACACAATCACACAATCACACAATCACACAATCACACAATCACACAATCACACAATCACACAATCACACAATCACACAATCACACAAGCACACAATCACTCAATCACACAATCACACAATCACACAATCACACAATCACACAATCACACAATCACACAATCACACAATCACACAATCACACAATCACACAAGCACACAATCACTCAATCACACAATCACACAATCACACAATCACACAATCACACAATTACACAATCACACAGTACACACAATCACACAGTACACACAATCACAATCACACAATCACACAATCACAATTACACAATCACACAATCACACAATCACACAATCACACAATCACACAGTCACACAATCACACAATCACACAATCACACAGTCACACAATCACACAATCACGCAATCACACAATCACACAATCACACAACCACACAACCACACAATCACACAAGCACACAATCACACAATCACACAATCACAATTACACAATCACACAATCACACAATCACACAATCACACAATCACACCATCACACAATCACACAATCACACAATCACAATCACACAATCACACAATCACACAATCACACAATCACAATCACACAATCACGGTCACACAGTCACACAATCACACAGTCACAATCACGCAATCGCACAATCACGATCACACAATCACGATAACACAATCACGATCACACAATCACACAATCACACAATCACACAATCACACAATCACACAATCACAATCACACAATCACAAGTCCCACAGTCACACAGTCACACAATCACACAATCACGGTCACACAATCACACAGTCACACAATCACACCGTCACACAATCACAAAATCACAAAATCACACAATCACACAATCACACAATCACACAATCACACAATCACACAGTCCCACAATCACACAGTCACACAATCACACAATCACAATCACGCAATCACACAATCACGATTACACAATCACGATCACACAATCACGATCACACAATCACACAGTCACACAATCACACAGTCACACAATCACACAATCACAATCACGCAATCACACAATCACGATCACACAATCACGATCACACAATAACGGTCACACAATCACGATCACACAATCACGATCGCACAATCACGATCACACAATCACGATCACACAATCACACAATCATACAATCACACAATCACACAATCACACAATCACACAATCACACAATCACACAATCACACAATCACACAATCACAATCACACAATCACACAATCACACAAGCACACAAGCACACAATCAGTCAATCACACAATCACACAATCACACAATCACACAATCACACAAGCACACAATCACTCAATCACACAATCACACTATCACACAATCGCACAATCACACAATCACACAATCACACAATCACACAATCACACAATCACACAAGCACACAATCACACAATCACACAATCACACAATCACACAATCACACAATCACACAATCACACAGTACACACAATCACAATCACACAATCACACAATCACAATTACACAATCACACAGTCACACAATCACAATTACACAGTCACACAATCACACAATCACACAGTACACACAATCACAATCACACAATCACACAATCAATATTACACAATCACACAATCACACAATCAAAATTACACAATCACACAATCACACAATCACACAATCACACAATCACACAGTCACACAATCACACAATCACACAATCACACAATCACACAATCACACAATCACGGTCACACAATCACACTCTCACACAATCACACAATCACACAATCACACAATCACTCAATCACACAATCACACAATCACACAATCACACAATCAAACAATCACACAATCACACAATCACACAATCACACAATCTCACAATCACACAATCACACAACCACACAATCACACAACCACACAATCACACAATCACACAATCACACAATCACACAATCACACAATCACACAATCACACAATCACACAATCACACAATCTCACAATCACACAATCACACAACCACACAATCACACAACCACACAATCACACAATCACACAATCACACAATCACACAATCACACAATCACACAATCACAATCACACAATCACAATCACACAATCACAATCACACAATCACAATCACACAATCACAATCACACAATCACAATTACACAATCACACAATCACACAATCACACAATCACACAGTACACACAATCACAATCACACAATCACACAATCAAAATTACACAATCACACAATCACACAATCAAAATTACACAATCACACAATCACACAATCACACAATCACACAATCACACAGTCACACAATCACACAATCACACAATCACACAATCACGTAATCACACAATCACACAATCACACAATCACAATTACACAATCACACAATCACACAATCACACAATCACACAATCACACAATCACACAATCACACAATCACACAATCACACAATCACACAATCACACAAGCACACAATCACACAATCACAATTACACAATCACACAATCACACAATCACAAAATCACGGTCACACAGTCACACAATCACACAGTCACAATCACGCAATCGCACAATCACGATCACACAATCACGATAACACAATCACGATCGCACAATCACACAATCACACAATCACACAATCACACAATCACACAATCACACAATCACACAATCACACAATCACACAATCACACAATCCCAATTACACAATCACACAATGACACAATCACACAATCACACAATCACACAATTATACAATCACACAAGCACACCATCACTCAATCGCACAATCACACACTCACACAATCGCACAATCACACAATCACACAATCACACAATCACACAATCACACAATCACACAATCACACAATCACACAATCACACAATCACACAATCACACAAGCACACAATCACTCAATCACACAATCACACAATCACACAATCACACAATCACACAATCACACAATCACACAATCACACAATCACACAATCACACAAGCACACAATCACTCAATCACACAATCACACAATCACACAATCACACAATCACACAATCACACAATCACACAGTACACACAATCACAATCACACAATCACACAATCACAATTACACAATCACACAATCACACAATCACACAATCACACAATCACACAGTCACACAATCACACAATCACACAATCACACAGTCACACAATCACACAATCACGCAATCACACAATCACACAATCACACAACCACACAACCACACAATCACACAAGCACACAATCACACAATCACACAATCACAATTACACAATCACACAATCACACAATCACACAATCACACAATCACACCATCACACAATCACACAATCACACAATCACAATCACACAATCACACAATCACACAATCACACAATCACAATCACACAATCACGGTCACACAGTCACACAATCACACAGTCACAATCACGCAATCGCACAATCACGATCACACAATCACGATAACACAATCACGATCACACAATCACACAATCACACAATCACACAATCACACAATCACAATCACACAATCACAAGTCCCACAGTCACACAGTCACACAATCACACAATCACGGTCACACAATCACACAGTCACACAATCACACAGTCACACAATCACAAAATCACAAAATCACACAATCACACAATCACACAATCACACAATCACACAGTCCCACAATCACACAGTCACACAATCACACAATCACAATCACGCAATCACACAATCACGATTACACAATCACGATCACACAATCACGATCACACAATCACACAGTCACACAATCACACAGTCACACAATCACACAATCACACAATCACACAATCACACAATCACACAATCACACAATCACACAAGCACACAATCACTCAATCACACAATCACACAATCACACAATCACACAATCACACAATTACACAATCACACAGTACACACAATCACACAGTACACACAATCACAATCACACAATCACACAATCACAATTACACAATCACACAATCACACAATCACACAATCACACAATCACACAGTCACACAATCACACAATCACACAATCACACAGTCACACAATCACACAATCACGCAATCACACAATCACACAATCACACAACCACACAACCACACAATCACACAAGCACACAATCACACAATCACACAATCACAATTACACAATCACACAATCACACAATCACACAATCACACAATCACACCATCACACAATCACACAATCACACAATCACACAATCACACAATCACAATCACACAATCACACAATCACACAAGCACACAAGCACACAATCAGTCAATCACACAATCACACAATCACACAATCACACAATCACACAAGCACACAATCACTCAATCACACAATCACACTATCACACAATCGCACAATCACACAATCACACAATCACACAATCACACAATCGCACAATCACACAAGCACACAATCACACAATCACACAATCACACAATCACACAATCACACAATCACACAATCACACAGTACACACAATCACAATCACACAATCACACAATCACAATTACACAATCACACAGTCACACAATCACAATTACACAGTCACACAATCACACAATCACACAGTACACACAATCACAATCACACAATCACACAATCAAAATTACACAATCACACAATCACACAATCAAAATTACACAATCACACAATCACACAATCACACAATCACACAATCACACAGTCACACAATCACACAATCACACAATCACACAATCACACAATCACGTAATCACACAATCACACAATCACACAATCACACAATCACAATTACACAATCACACAATCACACAGTCACACAATCGCACAATCACACAATCACACAATCACACAATCACACAATCACACAATCACACAATCACACAATCACACAATCACACAAGCACACAATCACTCAATCACACAATCACACACTCACACAATCACACAATCACACAATCACACAATCACACAATCACACAATCACACAATCACACAATCACACAATCACACAATCACACAATCACAATCACACAAGCACAATCACACAATCGCGGTCACACAATCACGGTCACACAATCACACATTCACACAATCCCACAATCACAATCACACAATCACAATCACACAGTCACAATCACACAATCACGAAATCACACAATCACACAATCACACAATCACACAATCACACAATCACACAATCACACAATCACACAATCACACAATTACACAATCACACAATCACACAATCACGAAATCACACAATCACACAATCACACAATCACACAATCACAATTACACAATCACACAATCACACAATCACACAATCACACAATTATACAATCACACAAGCACACCATCACTCAATCACACAATCACACACTCACACAATCACACAATCACACAATCACACAATCACACAACCACACAAACACGCAATCACACAAGCACACAATCACTCAATCACACAATCACACACTCACACAATCACACAGTCACAATCACACAATCACACAATCACACAATCACACAATCACACAATCACACAATCACACAATCACAATCACACAAGCACAATCACACAATCGCGGTCACACAATCACGGTCACACGGTAACGGTCACACAATCACACATACACACAATCCCACAATCACAATCACACAATCACAATCACACAATCACACAGTCACAATCACGCAATCGCACAATCACGATCACACAATCACGATAACACAATCACGATCACACAATCACGATCGCACAACCACTCAATCACACAATCACGCAATCACACAATTACACAATCACACAATCACACAATCACACAATCACACAATCACAAAATCACACAATCACACAATCACACAATCACACAATCACACAATCAAACAATCACACAATCACACAATCACGGCCACACAATCACACATTCACACAATCACACAATCACACAATCACACAATCACACAATCACACAATCACGCAATCACCTTTACACAATCACACAATCACACAATCACACAATCACACAACCACACCATCACACAATCACAATCACACAATCACAATCACACAATCACAATCACACAATCACAATCACACAATCACAATCACACAATCACAATCACACAGTCACAATCACACAATCACAATCACACAATCACAATCACACAATCACAATCACACAATCACAATCACACAATCACAATCACACAATCACAATCACACAATCACAATCACACAATCACACAGTCCCACAGTCACACAGTCACACAATCACACAATCACACAATCACACAATCACACAATCACACAATCACGGTCACACAATCACACAGTCACACAATCACACAGTCACACAATCACAAAATCACAAAATCACACACTCACACAATCACACAGTCACAATCACACAATCACACAATCAAAATTACACAATCACACAATCACACAATCAAAATTACACAATCACACAATCACACAATCACACAATCACACAATCACACAGTCACACAATCACACAATCACACAATCACACAATCACACAATCACGTAATCACACAATCACACAATCACACAATCACACAATCACAATTGCACAATCACACAATCACACAGTCACACAATCGCACAATCACACAATCACACAATCACACAATCACACAATCACACAATCACACAATCACACAATCACACAATCACACAAGCACACAATCACTCAATCACACAATCACACACTCACACAATCACACAATCACACAATCACACAATCACACAATCACACAATCACACAATCACACAATCACACAATCACACAATCACACAATCACAATCACACAAGCACAATCACACAATCGCGGTCACACAATCACGGTCACACAATCACACATTCACACAATCCCACAATCACAATCACACAATCACAATCACACAGTCACAATCACACAATCACGAAATCACACAATCACACAATCACACAATCACACAATCACACAATCACACAATCACACAATCACACAATCACACAATTACACAATCACACAATCACACAATCACGAAATCACACAATCACACAATCACACAATCACACAATCACAATTACACAATCACACAATCACACAATCACACAATCACACAATTATACAATCACACAAGCACACCATCACTCAATCACACAATCACACACTCACACAATCACACAATCACACAATCACACAATCACACAACCACACAAACACGCAATCACACAAGCACACAATCACTCAATCACACAATCACACACTCACACAATCACACAGTCACAATCACACAATCACACAATCACACAATCACACAATCACACAATCACACAATCACAATCACACAAGCACAATCACACAATCGCGGTCACACAATCACGGTCACACGGTAACGGTCACACAATCACACATACACACAATCCCACAATCACAATCACACAATCACAATCACACAATCACACAGTCACAATCACGCAATCGCACAATCACGATCACACAATCACGATAACACAATCACGATCACACAATCACGATCGCACAACCACTCAATCACACAATCACGCAATCACACAATTACACAATCACACAATCACACAATCACACAATCACACAATCACAAAATCACACAATCACACAATCACACAATCACACAATCACACAATCAAACAATCACACAATCACACAATCACGGCCACACAATCACACATTCACACAATCACACAATCACACAATCACACAATCACACAATCACACAATCACGCAATCACAATTACACAATCACACAATCACACAATCACACAATCACACAACCACACCATCACACAATCACAATCACACAATCACAATCACACAATCACAATCACACAATCACAATCACACAATCACAATCACACAGTCACAATCACACAATCACAATCACACAATCACAATCACACAATCACAATCACACAATCACAATCACACAATCACAATCACACAATCACAATCACACAATCACAATCACACAATCACACAGTCCCACAGTCACACAGTCACACAATCACACAATCACACAATCACACAATCACACAATCACACAATCACGGTCACACAATCACACAGTCACACAATCACACAGTCACACAATCACAAAATCACAAAATCACACACTCACACAATCACACAGTCACAATCACACAATCACACAATCACACAATCACACAATCACACAATCACTCAATCACACAATCACACAATCACACAATCACACAATCACACAATCACACAATCACAATCACACAATCACAATCACACAATCACAATCACACAATCACAATCACACAATCACAATCACACAATCACAATCACACAATCACAATCACACAATCACAATCACACAATCACAATCACACAATCACAATCACACAATCACAATCACACAATCACAATCACACAATCACAATCACACAATCACAATCACACAATCACAATCACACAATCACAATCACACAATCACAATCACACAATCACAATCACACAATCACAATCACACAATCACAATCACACAATCACAATCACACAATCACAATCACACAATCACAATCACACAATCACAATCACACAATCACAATCACACAATCACAATCACACAATCACAATCACACAATCACAATCACACAATCACAATCACACAATCACAATCACACAATCACAATCACACAATCACAATCACACAATCACAATCACACAATCACAATCACACAATCACAATCACACAATCACAATCACACAATCACAATCACACAATCACAATCACACAATCACAATCACACAATCACAATCACACAATCACAATCACACAATCACAATCACACAATCACAAACACACAATCACAATCACACAATCACACAGTCCCACAATCACACAGTCACACAATCACACAATCACAATCACGCAATCACACAATCACGATTACACAATCACGATCACACAATCACGATCACACAATCACACAGTCACACAATCACACAGTCACACAATCACACAATCACAATCACGCAATCACACAATCACGATCACACAATCACGATCACACAATAACGGTCACACAATCACGATCACACAATCACGATCGCACAATCACGATCACACAATCACGATCGCACAACCACACAATCATACAATCACACAATCACACAATCACACAATCACACAATCACACAATCACACAATCACACAATCACAATCACACAATCACACAATCACACAAGCACACAATCAGTCAATCACACAATCACACAATCACACAATCACACAATCACACAATCACACAAGCACACAATCACTCAATCACACAATCACACAATCACACAATCGCACAATCACACAATCACACAATCACACAATCACACAATCACACAATCACACAAGCACACAATCACACAATCACACAATCACACAATCACACAATCACACAATCACACAATCACACAATCACACAATCACACAATCACACAGTACACACGATCACAATCACACAATCACACAATCACAATTACACAATCACACAATCACACAATCACAATTACACAATCACACAATCACACAATCACACAGTACACACAATCACAATCACACAATCACACAATCAAAATTACACAATCATACAATCACACAATCAAAATTACACAATCACACAATCACACAATCACACAAGCACACAATCACTCAATCACACAATCACACAATCACACAATCGCACAATCACACAATCACACCATCACACAATCACACAATCACACAATCACACAATCACACAATCACACAATCACACAATCACACAATCACACAATCACACAATCACAATCACATAATCACAATCACACAATCACAATCACACAATCACAATCACACAATCACAATCACACAATCACAATCACACAATCACAATCACACAATCACAATCACACAATCACAATCACACAATCACAATCACACAATCACAATCACACAATCACAATCACACAATCACAATCACACAATCACAATCACACAATCACAATCACACAATCACAATCACACAATCACAATCACACAATCACAATCACACAATCACAATCACACAATCACAATCACACAATCACAATCACACAATCACAATCACACAATCACAATCACACAATCACAATCACACAATCACAATCACACAATCACAATCACACAATCACAATCACACAATCACAATCACACAATCACAATCACACAATCACAATCACACAATCACAATCACACAATCACAATCACACAATCACAATCACACAATCACAATCACACAATCACAATCACACAATCACAATCACACAATCACAATCACACAATCACAATCACACAATCACAATCACACAATCACAATCACACAATCACAATCACACAATCACAATCACACAATCACAATCACACAATCACAATCACACAATCACAATCACACAATCACAATCACACAATCACAATCACACAATCACAATCACACAATCACAATCACACAATCACAATCACACAATCACAATCACACAATCACAATCACACAATCACAATCACACAATCACACAGTCCCACAATCACACAGTCACACAATCACACAATCACAATCACGTAATCACACAATCACGATTACACAATCATGATCACACAATCACGATCACACAATCACACAGTCACACAATCACACAGTCACACAATCACACAATCACAATCACGCAATCACACAATCACGATCACACAATCACGATCACACAATAACGGTCACACAATCACGATCACACAATCACGATCGCACAATCACGATCACACAATCACGATCGCACAACCACACAATCATACAATCACACAATCACACAATCACACAATCACACAATCACACAATCACACAATCACACAATCACACAATCACAATCACACAATCACACAATCACACAAGCACACAATCAGTCAATCACACAATCACACAATCACACAATCACACAATCACACAATCACACAAGCACACAATCACTCAATCACACAATCACACAATCACACAATCGCACAATCACACAATCACACAAGCACACAATCACACAATCACACAATCACACAATCACACAATCACACAATCACACAGTCACACAATCACACAATCACACAATCACACAATCACACAATCACGTAATCACACAATCACACAATCACACAATCACAATTACACAATCACACAGTCACACAGTCACACAATCGCACAATCACACAATCACACAATCACACAATCACACAATCACACAATCACACAATCACACAATCACACAATCACACAATCACACAATCACACAATCACACAATCACGGTCACACAGTCACACAATCACACAGTCACAATCACGCAATCGCACAATCACGATCACACAATCACGATAACACAATCACGATCACACAATCACACAATCACACAATCACACAATCACACAATCACACAATCACACAATCACACAATCACACAATCACACAATCACACAATCACACAAACACACAATCACAATTACACAATCACACAATCACACAATCACACAATCACACAATTATACAATCACACAAGCACACCATCATTCAATCACACAATCACACACTCACACAATCACACAATCACGCAATCACACAACCACACAACCACGCAATCACACAAGCACACAATCACTCAAACACACAATCACACACTCACACAATCACACAATCACACAATCACACAATCACACAATCACACAATCACACAATCACACAATCACACAATCACACAATCACAATCACACAAGCACAATCACACAATCGCGGTCACACAATCACGGTCACACATTAACGGTCACACAATCACACATTCACACAATCCCACAATCACAATCACACAATCACAATCACACAATCACACAGTCACACAATCACACAGTCACAATCACGCAATCGCACAATCACGATCACACAATCACGATAACACAATTACGATCACACAATCACGATCGCACAACCACTCAATCACACAATCACGCAATCACACAATTACACAATCACACAATCACACAATCACACAATCACAAAATCACACAATCACGAAATCACACAATCACACAATCACACAATCACAATTACACAATCACACAATCACACAATCACACAACTATACAATCACACAAGCACACCATCACTCAATCACACAATCACATACTCGACAATCACACAATCACACAATCACACAACCACACAACCACGCAATCACACAAGCACACAATCACTCAATCACAATCACACAAGCACAATCACACAATCGCGGTCACACAATCACGGTCACACGGTAACGGTCACACAATCACACATTCACACAATCCCACAATCACAATCACACAATCACAATCACACAATCACACAATCGCACAATCACACAATCACACAATCACACAATCACACAATCACACAATCACACAAGCACACAATCACACAATCACACAATCACGAAATCACACAATCACACAATCACACAATCACAATTACACAATCACACAATCACACAATCACACAACTATACAATCACACAAGCACACCATCACTCAATCACACAATCACATACTCACACAATCACACAATCACACAATCACACAACCACACAACCACGCAATCACACAAGCACACAATCACTCAATCACACAATCACACACTCACACAATCACACAGTCACAATCACACAATCACACAATCACACAATCACACAATCACACAATCACACAATCACACAATCACACAATCACACAATCACACAATCACAATCACACAAGCACAATCACACAATCGCGGTCACACAATCACGGTCACACGGTAACGGTCACACAATCACACATTCACACAATCCCACAATCACAATCACACAATCACAATCACACAATCACACAGTCACAATCACGCAATCGCACAATCACGATCACACAATCACGATAACACAATTACGATCACACAATCACGATCGCACAACCACTCAATCACACAATCACGCAATCACACAATTACACAATCACACAATCACACAATCACACAATCACAAAATCACACAATCACACAATCACACAATCACACAATCACACAATCACGGCCACACAATCACACATTCACACAATCACACAATCACACAATCACACAATCACACAATCACACAATCACACAATCACACAATCACACAATCACGCAATCACAATTACACAATCACACAATCACACAATCACGCAATCACAAAATCACACAATCACACAACCACACAACCACACAATCACACAAGCACACAATCACACAATCACACAATCACAATTACACAATCACACAATCACACAATCACACAATCACACAATCACACCATCACACAATCACACAATCACACAATCACACAATCACACAATCACACAATCACACAATCACACAATCACACAATCACAATCACACAATCACAATCACACAATCACAATCACACAATCACAATCACAATCACACAATCACAATCACACAATCACAATCACACAATCACAATCACACAATCACAATCACACAATCACACAGTACACACAATCACAATCACACAATCACACAATCACACAGTCACACAATCGCACAATCACACAATCACACAATCACACAATCACACAATCACACAATCACACAATCACACAATCACACAATCACACAAGCACACAATCACACAATCACACAATCACACAATCACACAATCACACAATCACACAATCACACAATCACACAATCACACAATCCCACAATCACACAGTACACACAATCACAATCACACAATCACACAATCACAATTACACAATCACACAATCACACAATCACAATTACACAATCACACAATCACACAATCACACAGTACACACAATCACAATCACACAATCACACAATCAAAATTACACAATCACACAATCACACAATCACACAATCAAAATTACACAATCACGCAATCACACAATCACAATTACACAATCACACAATCACACAGTCACACAATCGCACAATCACACAATCACACAATCACACAATCACACAATCACACAATCACACAATCACACAAGCACACAATCACTCAATCACACAATCACACAATCACACAATCACACAATCACACAATCACACTCACACAATCACACAGTACACACAATCACAATCACACAATCACACAATCACAATTACACAATCACACAATCACACAATCACACAATCACACAATCACACAATCACACAATCACACAATCACACAATCACACAGTCACACAATCACACAATCACACAGTCACACAATCACACAAGCACACAATCACTCAATCACACAATCACACACTCACACAATCACACAGTCACAATCACACAATCACACAATCACACAATCACACAATCACACAATCACACAATCACACAATCACACAATCACACAATCACACAATCACAATCACACAAGCACAATCACACAATCGCGGTCACACAATCACGGTCACACAATCACACATTCACACAATCCCACAATCACAATCACACAATCACAATCACACAATCACACAGTCACAATCACGCAATCGCACAATCACGATCACACAATCACGATAACACAATTACGATCACACAATCACGATCGCACAACCACTCAATCACACAATCACGCAATCACACAATTACACAATCACACAATCACACAATCACACAATCACAAAATCACACAATCACACAATCACACAATCACACAATCACACAATCAAACAATCACACAATCACACAATCACGGCCACACAATCACACATTCACACAATCACACAATCACACAATCACACAATCACACAATCACACAATCACACAATCACACAATCACACAATCACGCAATCACAATTACACAATCACACAATCACACAATCACGCAATCACAAAATCACAAAATCACACAATCACACAACCACACAACCACACAATCACACAAGCACACAATCACACAATCACACAATCACAATTACACAATCACACAATCACACAATCACACAATCACACAATCACACCATCACACAATCACACAATCACACAATCACACAATCACACAATCACACAATCACACAATCACACAATCACAATCACACAATCACAATCACACAATCACAATCACACAATCACAATCACAATCACACAATCACAATCACACAATCACAATCACACAATCACACAGTACACACAATCACAATCACACAATCACACAATCACAATTACACAATCACACAATCACACAGTCACACAATCGCACAATCACACAATCACACAATCACACAATCACACAATCACACAATCACACAATCACACAATCACACAATCACACAATCACACAATCACACAATCACACAAGCACACAATCACACAATCACACAATCACACAATCACACAATCACACAATCACACAATCACACAATCACACAATCACACAATCCCACAATCACACAGTACACACAATCACAATCACACAATCACACAATCACAATTGCACAATCACACAATCACACAATCACAATTACACAATCACACAATCACACAATCACACAGTACACACAATCACAATCACACAATCACACAATCAAAATTACACAATCACACAATCACACAATCACACAATCAAAATTACACAATCACGCAATCACACAATCACAATTACACAATCACACAATCACACAGTCACACAATCGCACAATCACACAATCACACAATCACACAATCACACAATCACACAATCACACAATCACACAAGCACACAATCACTCAATCACACAATCACACAATCACACAATCACACAATCACACAATCACACTCACACAATCACACAGTACACACAATCACAATCACACAATCACACAATCACAATTACACAATCACACAATCACACAATCACACAATCACACAATCACACAATCACACAGTCACACAATCACACAATCACACAGTCACACAATCACACAATCACACAATCACACAATCACGTAATCACACAATCACACAATCACACAATCGCAATTACACAATCACACAATCACACAGTCACACAATCGCACAATCACACAATCACACAATCACAAAATCACACAATCACACAATCACACAATCACACAATCACACAATCACACAAGCACACAATCACACAATCACACAATCACACAATCACACAATCACACAATCACACAGTACACACAATCACAATCACAATTACACAATCACACAATCACACAATCACAATTACACAATCACACAATCACACAATCACACAGTACACACAATCACAATCACACAATCACACAATCAAAATTACACAATCACACAATCACACAATCAAAATTACACAATCGCACAATCACACAATCACAATTACACAATCACACAATCACACAGTCACACAATCGCACAATCACACAATCACACAATCACACAATCACACAATCACACAATCACACAATCACACAATCACACAATCACACAATCACACAATCACACAAGCACACAATCACTCAATCACACAATCACACAATCACACAATCACACAATCACACAATCACACAATCTCACAATCACACAGTACACACAATCACAATCACACAATCACACAATCACAATTACACAATCACACAATCACACAATCACACAATCACACAATCACACAATCACACAATCACACAATCACACAGTCACACAATCACACAATCACACAATCACACAGTCACACAATCACACAATCACGCAATCACGCAATCACACAATCACACAATCACACAACCACACAACCACACAATCACACAAGCACACAATCACACAATCACACAATCACAATTACACAATCACACAATCACACAATCACACAATCACACAATCACACAATCACGGTCACACAGTCACACAATCACACAGTCACAATCACGCAATCGCACAATCACGATCACACAATCACGATAACACAATCACGATAACACAATCACGATCACACAATCACACAATCACACAATCACACAATCACACAATCACACAATCACACAATCACACAATCACACAATCACACAATCACACAATCACACAATCACAATCAACAAGCACAATCACACAATCGCGGTCACACAATCACGGTCACACAGTAACGGTCACACAATCACACATTCACACAATCCCACAATCACAATCACACAATCACAATCACACAGTCACAATCACGCAATCGCACAATCACGATCACACAATCACAATCACACAATCACAATCACACAATCACAATCACACAATCACAATCACACAATCACAATCACACAATCACAATCACACAATCACAATCACACAATCACAATCACACAATCACAATCACACAATCACAATCACACAATCACAATCACACAATCACAATCACACAATCACAATCACACAATCACAATCACACAATCACAATCACACAATCACAATCACACAATCACAATCACACAATCACAATCACACAATCACAATCACACAATCACAATCACACAATCACAATCACACAATCACAATCACACAATCACAATCACACAATCACAATCACACAATCACAATCACACAATCACAATCACACAGTCACAATCACACAGTCACAATCACACAATCACAATCACACAATCACAATCACACAATCACAATCACACAATCACAATCACACAATCACAATCACACAATCACACAGTCCCACAGTCACACAGTCACACAATCACACAATCACACAATCACACAATCACACAATCACACAATCACACAATCACGGTCACACAATCACACAGTCACACAATCACACAGTAACACAATCACAAAATCACAAAATCACGCAATCACACAATCACACAATCACACAATCACACAATCACACAGTCACACAATCACACAATCACACAATCACACAATCACACAATTACAAAATCACACAATCACACAATCACACAATCACACAATCACACAATCACACAATCACACAATCACACAAGCACACAAGCACACAATCAGTCAATCACACAATCACACAATCACACAATCACACAATCACACAATCACACAATCACACAATCACACAAGCACACAATCACTCAATCACACAATCACACAATCACACAATCGCACAATCACACAATCACACAATCACACAATCACACAATCACACAATCACACAATCACACAAGCACACAATCACACAATCACGCAATCACACAATCACACAATCACACAATCACTCAATCACACAATCACACAATCACACAATCACACAATCACACAGTACACACAATCACAAACACACAATCACACAATCACACAATCACAATTACACAATCACACAATCACACAGTCACACAGTACACACAATCACAATCACACAATCACACAATCAAAATTACACAATCACACAATCACACAATCAAAATTACACAATCACACAATCACACAATCACACAATCACACAATCACACAATCACACAGTCACACAATCACACAATCACACAATCACACAATCACACAATCACGTAATCATACAATCACACAATCACACAATCACAAACACACAATCACACAATCACACAGTCACACAATCGCACAATCACACAATCACACAATCACACAATCACGCAATCACACAATCACACAATCACACAATCACACAAGCACACAGTCACTCAATCACACAATCACACAATCACACAATCACACAATCACGCAATCACACAATCACACAATCACACAGTACACACAATCACAATCCCACAATCACACAATCACAATTACACAATCACACAATCACACAATCACACAATCACACAATCACACAATCACACAATCACACAATCACACAGTCACACAATCGCACAATCACACAATCACACAATCACACAATCACGCAATCACACAATCACACAATCACACAATCACACAATCACGGCCACACAATCACACATTCACACAATCACACAATCACACAATCACACACTCACACAATCACACAGTCACAATCACACAATCACACAATCACACAATCACACAATCACTCAATCACACAATCACACAATCACACAATCACACAATCACAAAATCACACAATCACACAATCACACAATCACACAATCACGGTCACACAATCACACATTCACACAATCACACAATCACACAATCACTCAATCACACAATCACACAATCACACAATCACACAATCAAACAATCACACAATCAAACAATCACACAATCACACAATCTCACAATCACACAATCACACAACCACACAATCACACAACCACACAATCACACAATCACACAATCACACAATCACACAATCACACAATCACACAATCACACAATCACACAATCACACAATCACACAAGCACACAGTCACACAATCACACAATCACACAATCACACAGTACACACAATCACAATCACACAATCACACAATCACAATCACACAATCACACAATCACACAAGCACACAGTCACACAATCACACAATCACACAATCACACAGTACACACAATCACAATCACACAATCACACAATCACACAATCAAAATTACACAATCACACAATCACACAATCAAAATTACACAATCACACAATCACACAATCACACAATCACACAATCACACAGTCACACAATCACACAATCACACAATCACACAATCACACAATCACAGAATCACACAATCACTCAATCACACAATCACACAATCACACAATCACACAATCACAAAATCACACAATCACACAATCACGGTCACACAATCACACTCTCACACAATCACACAATCACACAATCACACAATCACACAATCACACAATCACACAATCAAACAATCACACAATCACACAATCACACAATCACACAATCTCACAATCACACAATCACACAACCACACAATCACACAACCACACAATCACACAATCACACAATCACACAATCACACAATCACACAATCACACAATCACACAATCACACAATCACAATCACACAATCACACAATCTCACAATCACACAATCACACAACCACACAATCACACAACCACACAATCACACAATCACACAATCACACAATCACACAATCACACAATCACACAATCACACAATCACACAATCACACAATCACAATCACACAATCACAATCACACAATCACAATCACACAATCACAATCACACAATCACAATCACACAATCACAATCACACAATCACACAATCACAAAATCACACAATCACACAATTACACAATCACACAATCACACAATCACACAATCACACAATCACACCATCACACAATCACACAATCACACAATCACACAATCACACAATCACACAATCACACAATCACACAATCACACAATCACACAATCACACAATCACACAATCACAATCACACAATCACAATCACACAATCACAATCACACAATCACAATCACACAATCACAATCACACAATCACAATCACACAATCACAATCACACAATCACAATCACACAATCACAATCACACAATCACAATCACACAATCACAATCACACAATCACAATCACACAATCACAATCACACAATCACAATCACACAATCACAATCACACAGTCACAATCACACAGTCACAATCACACAATCACAATCACACAATCACAATCACACAATCACAATCACACAATCACAATCACACAATCACAATCACACAATCACAATCACACAATCACACAGTCCCACAGTCACACAGTCACACAATCACACAATCACACAATCACACAATCACACAATCACACAATCACGGTCACACAATCACACAGTCCCACAGTCACACAGTCACACAATCACACAATCACACAATCACACAATCACACAATCACGGTCACACAATCACACAGTCACACAATCACACAGTAACACAATCACAAAATCACACAATCACACAATCACACAATCACACAATCACACAATCACACAATCACACAATCACACAATCACACAATCACACAATCACACAATCACACAATCACACAATCACACAATCACACAATCACACAATCACACAATCACAAAATCACACAATCACACAATCACACAATCACACAATCACAATTACACAATCACACAATCACACTATCACACAATCGCACAATCACACAATCACACAATCACACAATCACACAATCACACAATCACACAATCACACAATCACACAATCACACAATCACACAATCACACAAGCACACAATCACTCAATCACACAATCACACAATCACACAATCACACAATCACACAATCACACAATCACACAATCACACAGTACACACAATCACAATCACACAATCACACAATCACAATTACACAATCACACAATCACACAATCACACAATCACACAATCACACAATCACACAATCACACAATCACACAATCACACAGTCACACAATCACACAATCACACAATCACACAGTCACACAATCACACAATCACGCAATCACACAATCACACAATCACACAACCACACAACCACACAATCACACAAGCACACAATCACACAATCACACAATCACACAATCACAATTACACAATCACACAATCACACAATCACACAATCACACAATCACACAATCACACAATCACACAATCACACAATCACACAATCACAATCAACAAGCACAATCACACAATCGCGGTCACACAATCACGGTCACACAGTAACGGTCACACAATCACACATTCACACAATCCCACAATCACAATCACACAATCACACAGTCACAATCACGCAATCGCACAATCACGATCACACAATCACGATAACACAATCACGATCACACAATCACGATCGCACAACCACTCAATCACACAATCACGCAATCACACAATTACACAATCACACAATCACACAATCACACAATCACAATCAACAAGCACAATCACACAATCGCGGTCACACAATCACGGTCACACAGTAACGGTCACACAATCACACATTCACACAATCCCACAATCACAATCACACAATCACACAGTCACAATCACGCAATCGCACAATCACGATCACACAATCACGATAACACAATCACGATCACACAATCACGATCGCACAACCACTCAATCACACAATCACGCAATCACACAATTACACAATCACACAATCACACAATCACAAAATCACACAATCACACAATCACACAATCACACAATCACACAATCAAACAATCACACAATCACACAATCACGGCCACACAATCACACATTCACACAATCACACAATCAAACAATCACACAATCACACAATCACGGCCACACAATCACACATTCACACAATCACACAATCACACAATCACACACTCACACAATCACACAGTCACAATCACACAATCACACAATCACACAATCACACAATCACTCAATCACACAATCACACAATCACACAATCACACAATCACAAAATCACACAATCACACAATCACACAATCACACAATCACGGTCACACAATCACACATTCACACAATCACACAATCACACAATCACTCAATCACACAATCACACAATCACACAATCACACAATCAAACAATCACACAATCAAACAATCACACAATCACACAATCTCACAATCACACAATCACACAACCACACAATCACACAACCACACAATCACACAATCACACAATCACACAATCACACAATCACACAATCACACAATCACACAATCACACAATCACACAATCACACAATCACACAAGCACACAATCACACAATCACACAATCACACAATCACACAATCACACAATCACACAATCACACAATCACACAATCACAATCACACAATCACACAATCACACAAGCACACAAGCACACAATCAGTCAATCACACAATCACACACTCACACAATCACACAATCACAATTACACAATCACACAATCACACAGTCACAGAATCGCACAATCACACAATCACACAATCACACAATCACACAATCACACAATCACACAATCACACAATCACACAATCACACAATCACACAAGCACACAATCACACAATCACACAATCACACAATCACACAATCACACAATCACACAATCACACAATCACACAATCACACAATCACACAGTACACACAATCACAATCACACAATCACAATTACACAATCACACAATCACACAATCACAATCACACAATCACAATCACACAATCACAATCACACAATCACAATCACACAATCACAATCACACAGTCACAATCACACAGTCACAATCACACAATCACAATCACACAATCACAATCACACAGTCACAATCACACAGTCACAATCACACAATCACAATCACACAATCACAATCACACAATCACAATCACACAATCACAATCACACAAACACAATCACACAATCACACAGTCCCACAGTCACACAGTCACACAATCACACAATCACACAATCACACAATCACACAATCACGGTCACACAATCACACAGTCACACAATCACACAGTAACACAATCACAAAATCACACAATCACACAATCACACAATCACACAATCACACAATCACACAATCACACAATCACACAATCACACAATCACACAATCACACAATCACACAATCACACAATCACAAAATCACACAATCACACAATCACACAATCACACAATCACAATTACACAATCACACAATCACACAGTCACACAATCGCACAATCACACAATCACACAATCACACAATCACACAATCACACAATCACACAATCACACAATCACACAATCACACAATCACACAATCACACAAGCACACAATCACTCAATCACACAATCACACAATCACACAATCACACAATCACACAATCACACAATCACACAATCACACAGTACACACAATCACAATCACACAATCACACAATCACAATTACACAATCACACAATCACACAATCACACAATCACACAATCACACAATCACACAATCACACAATCACACAATCACACAGTCACACAATCACACAATCACACAATCACACAGTCACACAATCACACAATCACGCAATCACACAATCACACAATCACACAACCACACAACCACACAATCACACAAGCACACAATCACACAATCACACAATCACAATTACACAATCACACAATCACACAATCACACAATCACACAATCACACAATCACACAATCACACAATCACACAATCACACAATCACACAATCACACAATCACAATCAACAAGCACAATCACACAATCGCGGTCACACAATCACACATTCACACAATCCCACAATCACAATCACACAATCACACAGTCACAATCACGCAATCGCACAATCACGATCACACAATCACGATAACACAATCACGATCACACAATCACGATCGCACAACCACTCAATCACACAATCACGCAATCACACAATTACACAATCACACAATCACAAAATCACACAATCACACAATCACACAATCACACAATCACACAATCAAACAATCACACAATCACACAATCACGGCCACACAATCATACATTCACACAATCACACAATCAAACAATCACACAATCACACAATCACGGCCACACAATCACACATTCACACAATCACACAATCACACAATCGCACACTCACACAATCACACAGTCACAATCACACAATCACACAATCACACAATCACACAATCACACAATCACTCAATCACACAATCACACAATCACACAATCACACAATCACAAAATCACACAATCACACAATCACACAATCACACAATCACGGTCACACAATCACACATTCACACAATCACACAATCACACAATCACTCAATCACACAATCACACAATCACACAATCACACAATCAAACAATCACACAATCAAACAATCACACAATCACACAATCTCACAATCACACAATCACACAACCACACAATCACACAACCACACAATCACACAATCACACAATCACACAATCACACAATCACACAATCACACAATCACACAATCACACAATCACACAAGCACACAGTCACACAATCACACAATCACACAATCACACAATCACACAATCACACAATCACACAATCACACAGTACACACAATCACAATCACACAATCACACAATCACAATTACACAATCACACAATCACACAATCACACAATCACACAATCACAATTACACAATCACACAATCACACAATCACACAGTACACACAATCACAATCACACAATCACACAATCAAAATTACACAATCACACAATCAAAATTACACAATCACACAATCACACAATCACACAATCACACAGTCACACAATCACACAATCACACAATCACACAATCACACAATCACGTAATCACACAATCACACAATCACACAATCACAATTACACAATCACACAATCACACAGTCACACAATCGCACAATCACACAATCACACAATCACACAATCACACAATCACACAATCACACAATCACACAATCACACAGTCACACAATCACACAATCACGCAGTCACACAATCACACAATCACACAATCACACAATCACACAGTCACACAATCACACAATCACACAATCACACAGTCACACAATCACACAATCACGCAATCACACAATCACACAATCACACAACCACACAACCACACAATCACACAAGCACACAATCACACAATCACACAATCACAATTACACAATCACACAATCACACAATCACACAATCACGGTCACACAGTCACACAATCACACAGTCACAATCACGCAATCGCGCAATCACGATCACACAATCACGATAACACAATCACGATCACACAATCACACAATCACACAATCACACAATCACACAATCACACAATCACACAATCACACAATCACACAATCACACAATCACACAATCACACAATCACACAATCACACAATCACAATTACACAATCACACAATCACACAATCACACAATCACACAATTATACAATCACACAAGCACACCATCACTCAATCACACAATCACACACTCACACAATCACACAATCACACAATCACACAACCACACAACCACGCAATCACACAAGCACACAGTCACTCAAACACACAATCACACACTCACACAATCACACAATCACACAATCACACAATCACACAATCACACAATCACACAATCACACAATCACACAATCACACAAGCACAATCACACAATCGCGGTCACACAATCACGGTCACACAGTAACGGTCACACAATCACACATTCACACAATCCCACAATCACAATCACACAATCACAATCACACAATCACACAGTCACACAATCACACAGTCACAATCACGCAATCGCACAATCACGATCACACAATCACGATAACACAATCACGATCACACAATCACGATCGCACAACCACTCAATCACACAATCACGCAATCACACAATTACACAATCACACAATCACACAATCACACAGTTATACAATCACACTAGCACACCATCACTCAATCACACAATCACACAATCACACAATCACACAATCACACAATCACACAATCACCCAATCACACAATCACACAATCACACAATCACACAATCACAAAATCACACAATCACACATTCACACAATCACACAATCACGGTCACACAATCACACTCTCACACAATCACACAATCACACAATCACTCAATCACACAATCACACAATCACACAATCACAAAATCACACAATCACACAATCACACAATCACACAATCACGGTCACACAATCACACATTCACACAATCACACAATCACACAATCACACAGTACACACAATCACAATCACACAATCACACAATCACAATTACACAATCACACAATCACACAATCACACAATCACACAATCACACAATCACACAATCAAACAATCACACAATCAAACAATCACACAATCACACAATCTCACAATCACACAATCACACAACCACACAATCACACAACCACACAATCACACAATCACACAATCACACAATCACACAATCACACAATCACACAATCACACAATCACGGCCACACAATCACACATTCACACAATCACACAAGCACACAGTCACTCAATCACACAATCACACAATCACACAATCACACAATCACACAATCACACAATCACACAATCACACAGTACACACAATCACAATCACACAATCACACAATCACAATTACACAATCACACAATCACACAATCACACAATCACACAATCACACAATCACACAATCACACAATCACACAATCACACAGTCACACAATCACACAATCACACAATCACACAGTCACACAATCACACAATCACGCAATCACACAATCACACAATCACACAACCACACAACCACACAATCACACAAGCACACAATCACACAATCACACAATCACAATTACACAATCACACAATCACACAATCACACAATCACACAACCACACAACCACGCAATCACACAAGCACACAATCACTCAAACACACAATCACACACTCACACAATCACACAATCACACAATCACACAATCACACAATCACACAATCACACAATCACACAATCACAATCACACAAGCACAATCACACAATCGCGGTCACACAATCACGGTCACACAGTAACGGTCACACAATCACACATTCACACAATCCCACAATCACAATCACACAATCACACAGTCACAATCACGCAATCGCACAATCACGATCACACAATCACGATAACACAATCACGATCACACAATCACGATCGCACAACCACTCAATCACACAATCACGCAATCACACAATTACACAATCACACAATCACACAATCACACAATCACAAAATCACACAATCACACAATCACACAATCACACAATCACACAATCAAACAATCACACAATCACACAATCACGGCCACACAATCACACATTCACACAATCACACAATCACACAATCACACAATCACACAATCACACAATCACACAATCACACAATCACACAATCACGCAATCACAATTACACAATCACACAATCACACAATCACGCAATCACAAAATCACACAATCACACAACCACACAACCACACAATCACACAAGCACACAATCACACAATCACACAATCACAATTACACAATCACACAATCACACAATCACACAATCACACAATCACACCATCACACAATCACACAATCACACAATCACACAATCACACAGTACACACAATCACAATCACACAATCACACAATCACAATTACACAATCACACAATCACACAATCACACAATCACAATTACACAATCACTCAATCACACAATCACACAGTACACACAATCACAATCACACAACCACACAATCAAAATTACACAATCACACAATCACACAATCAAAATTACGCAATCACACAATCACACAATCACACAATCACACAATCACACAATCACACAGTCACACAATCACACAATCACACAATCACACAATCACACAATCACACAATCACGTAATCACACAATCTCACAATCACACAATCACAATTACACAATCACACAATCACACAGTCACACAATCGCACAATCACACAATCACACAATCACACAATCACACAATCACACAATCACACAATCACACAATCACACAATCACACAATCACACAATCACACAATCACACAAGCACACAATCACTCAATCACACAATCACACAATCACACAATCACACAATCACACAATCACACAATCACACAATCACACAATCACACAATCACACAATCACACAATCACACAATCACACAATCACACAATCACAATCAACAAGCACAATCACACAATCGCGGTCACACAATCACGGTCACACAGTAACGGTCACACAATCACACATTCACACAATCCCACAATCACAATCACACAATCACACAGTCACAATCACGCAATCGCACAATCACGATCACACAATCACGATAACACAATCACGATCACACATTCACGATCGCACAACCACTCAATCACACAATCACGCAATCACACAATTACACAATCACACAATCACACAATCACACAATCACAATCAACAAGCACAATCACACAATCGCGGTCACACAATCACGGTCACACAGTAACGGTCACACAATCACACATTCACACAATCCCACAATCACAATCACACAATCACACAGTCACAATCACGCAATCGCACAATCACGATCACACAATCACGATAACACAATCACGATCACACAATCACGATCGCACAACCACTCAATCACACAATCACGCAATCACACAATTACACAATCACACAATCACACAATCACAAAATCACACAATCACACAATCACACAATCACACAATCACACAATCAAACAATCACACAATCACACAATCACGGCCACACAATCACACATTCACACAATCACACAATCAAACAATCACACAATCACACAATCACGGCCACACAATCACACATTCACACAATCACACAATCACACAATCACACACTCACACAATCACACAGTCACAATCACACAATCACACAATCACACAATCACACAATCACTCAATCACACAATCACACAATCACACAATCACACAATCACAAAATCACACAATCACACAATCACACAATCACACAATCACGGTCACACAATCACACATTCACACAATCACACAATCACACAATCACTCAATCACACAATCACACAATCACACAATCACACAATCAAACAATCACACAATCAAACAATCACACAATCACACAATCTCACAATCACACAATCACACAACCACACAATCACACAACCACACAATCACACAATCACACAATCACACAATCACACAATCACACAATCACACAATCACACAATCACACAATCACACAATCACACAATCACACAAGCACACAATCACACAATCACACAATCACACAATCACACAATCACACAATCACACAATCACACAATCACACAATCACAATCACACAATCACACAATCACACAAGCACACAATCAGTCAATCACACAATCACACACTCACATAATCACACAATCACAATTACACAATCACACAATCACACAGTCACACAATCGCACAATCACACAATCACACAATCACACAATCACACAATCACACAATCACACAATCACACAATCACACAATCACACAAGCACACAATCACACAATCACACAATCACACAATCACACAATCACACAATCACACAATCACACAACCACACAATCACACAATCACACAATCACACAGTACACACAATCACAATCACACAATCACAATTACACAATCACACAATCACACAATCACAATCACACAATCACAATCACACAATCACAATCACACAATCACAATCACACAATCACAATCACACAGTCACAATCACACAGTCACAATCACACAATCACAATCACACAATCACAATCACACAGTCACAATCACACAGTCACAATCACACAATCACAATCACACAATCACAATCACACAATCACAATCACACAATCACAATCACACAAACACAATCACACAATCACACAGTCCCACAGTCACACAGTCACACAATCACACAATCACACAATCACACAATCACACAATCACGGTCACACAATCACACAGTCACACAATCACACAGTAACACAATCACAAAATCACACAATCACACAATCACACAATCACACAATCACACAATCACACAATCACACAATCACACAATCACACAATCACACAATCACACAATCACACAATCACACAATCACACAATCACACAATCACACAATCACACAATCACAAAATCACACAATCACACAATCACACAATCACACAATCACAATTACACAATCACACAATCACACAGTCACACAATCGCACAATCACACAATCACACAATCACACAATCACACAATCACACAATCACACAATCACACAATCACACAATCACACAATCACACAATCACACAAGCACACAATCACTCAATCACACAATCACACAATCACACAATCACACAATCACACAATCACACAATCACACAATCACACAGTACACACAATCACAATCACACAATCACACAATCACAATTACACAATCACACAATCACACAATCACACAATCACACAATCACACAATCACACAATCACACAATCACACAATCACACAGTCACACAATCACACAATCACACAATCACACAGTCACACAATCACACAATCACGCAATCACACAATCACACAATCACACAACCACACAACCACACAATCACACAAGCACACAATCACACAATCACACAATCACAATTACACAATCACACAATCACACAATCACACAATCACACAATCACACAATCACACAATCACACAATCACACAATCACACAATCACAATCAACAAGCACAATCACACAATCGCGGTCACACAATCACGGTCACACAGTAACGGTCACACAATCACACATTCACACAATCCCACAATCACAATCACACAATCACACAGTCACAATCACGCAATCGCACAATCACGATCACACAATCACGATAACACAATCACGATCACACAATCACGATCGCACAACCACTCAATCACACAATCACGCAATCACACAATTACACAATCACACAATCACACAATCACAAAATCACACAATCACACAATCACACAATCACACAATCACACAATCAAACAATCACACAATCACACAATCACGGCCACACAATCATACATTCACACAATCACACAATCAAACAATCACACAATCACACAATCACGGCCACACAATCACACATTCACACAATCACACAATCACACAATCACACACTCACACAATCACACAGTCACAATCACACAATCACACAATCACACAATCACACAATCACACAATCACTCAATCAAACAATCACACAATCACACAATCACACAATCACAAAATCACACAATCACACAATCACACAATCACGGTCACACAATCACACATTCACACAATCACACAATCACACAATCACTCAATCACACAATCACACAATCACACAATCACACAATCAAACAATCACACAATCAAACAATCACACAATCACACAATCTCACAATCACACAATCACACAACCACACAATCACACAACCACACAATCACACAATCACACAATCACACAATCACACAATCACACAATCACACAATCACAATTACACAATCACACAATCACACAGTCACACAATCGCACAATCACACAATCACACAATCACACAATCACACAATCACACAATCACACAATCACACAATCACACAATCACACAATCACACAATCACACAAGCACAATCACACAATCGCGGTCACACAATCACGGTCACACAGTAACGGTCACACAATCACACATTCACACAATCCCACAATCACAATCACACAATCACAATCACACAATCACACAGTCACACAATCACACAGTCACAATCACGCAATCGCACAATCACGATCACACAATCACGATAACACAATCACGATCACACAATCACGATCGCACAACCACTCAATCACACAATCACGCAATCACACAATTACACAATCACACAATCACACAATCACACAGTTATACAATCACACTAGCACACCATCACTCAATCACACAATCACACAATCACACAATCACACAATCACACAATCACACAATCACCCAATCACACAATCACACAATCACACAATCACACAATCACAAAATCACACAATCACACATTCACACAATCACACAATCACGGTCACACAATCACACTCTCACACAATCACACAATCACACAATCACTCAATCACACAATCACACAATCACACAATCACAAAATCACACAATCACACAATCACACAATCACACAATCACGGTCACACAATCACACATTCACACAATCACACAATCACACAATCACACAATCACACAATCACACAGTACACACAATCACAATCACACAATCACACAATCACAATTACACAATCACACAATCACACAATCACACAATCACACAATCACACAATCAAACAATCACACAATCAAACAATCACACAATCACACAATCTCACAATCACACAATCACACAACCACACAATCACACAACCACACAATCACACAATCACACAATCACACAATCACACAATCACACAATCACACAATCACACAATCACACAATCACGGCCACACAATCACACATTCACACAATCACACAAGCACACAGTCACTCAATCACACAATCACACAATCACACAATCACACAATCACACAATCACACAATCACACAATCACACAATCACACAGTACACACAATCACAATCACACAATCACACAATCACAATTACACAATCACACAATCACACAATCACACAATCACACAATCACACAATCACACAATCACACAATCACACAATCACACAATCACACAATCACACAATCACACAATCACACAGTCACACAATCACACAATCACACAATCACACAGTCACACAATCACACAATCACGCAATCACACAATCACACAATCACACAACCACACAACCACACAATCACACAAGCACACAATCACACAATCACACAATCACAATTACACAATCACACAATCACACAATCACACAATCACACAACCACACAACCACGCAATCACACAAGCACACAATCACTCAAACACACAATCACACACTCACACAATCACACAATCACACAATCGCACAATCACACAATCACACAATCACACAATCACACAATCACAATCACACAAGCACAATCACACAATCGCGGTCACACAATCACGGTCACACAGTAACGGTCACACAATCACACATTCACACAATCCCACAATCACAATCACACAATCACACAGTCACAATCACGCAATCGCACAATCACGATCACACAGTCACGATAACACAATCACGATCACACAATCACGATCGCACAACCACTCAATCACACAATCACGCAATCACACAATTACACAATCACACAATCACACAATCACACAATCACAAAATCACACAATCACACAATCACACAATCACACAATCACACAATCAAACAATCACACAATCACACAATCACGGCCACACAATCACACATTCACACAATCACACAATCACACAATCACACAATCACACAATCACACAATCACACAATCACACAATCACACAATCACGCAATCACAATTACACAATCACACAATCACACAATCACGCAATCACAAAATCACACAATCACACAACCACACAACCACACAATCACACAACCACACAATCACACAACCACACAATCACAATTACACAATCACACAATCACACAATCACACAATCACACAATCACACCATCACACAATCACACAATCACACAATCACACAATCACACAGTACACACAATCACAATCACACAATCACACAATCACAATTACACAATCACACAATCACACAATCACACAATCACAATTACACAATCACTCAATCACACAATCACACAGTACACACAATCACAATCACACAACCACACAATCAAAATTACACAATCACACAATCACACAATCAAAATTACGCAATCACACAATCACACAATCACACAATCACACAATCACACAATCACACAATCACACAGTCACACAATCACACAATCACACAATCACACAATCACACAATCACACAATCACGTAATCACACAATCACACAATCACACAATCACAATTACACAATCACACAATCACACAGTCACACAATCGCACAATCACACAATCACACAATCACACAATCACACAATCACACAATCACACAATCAAACAATCACACAATCACACAATCACGGCCACACAATCACACATTCACACAATCACACAATCACACAATCACACACTCACACAATCACACAGTCACAATCACACAATCACACAATCACACAATCACACAATCACTCAATCACACAATCACACAATCACACAATCACACAATCACACAATCACACAATCACACAACCACACAATCACAAAATCACACAATCACACAATCACACAATCACACAATCACGGTCACACAATCACACATTCACACAATCACACAATCACACAATCACTCAATCACACAATCACACAATCACACAATCACACAATCAAACAATCACACAATCAAACAATCACACAATCACACAATCTCACAATCACACAATCACACAACCACACAATCACACAACCACACAATCACACAATCACACAATCACACAATCACACAATCACACAATCACACAATCACACAATCACACAATCACACAAGCACACAGTCACACAATCACACAATCACACAATCACACAATCACACAATCACACAATCACACAATCACACAGTACACACAATCACAATCACACAATCACACAATCACAATTACACAATCACACAATCACACAATCACACAATCACACAATCACAATTACACAATCACACAATCACACAATCACACAGTACACACAATCACAATCACACAATCACACAATCAAAATTACACAATCACACAATCAAAATTACACAATCACACAATCACACAATCACACAATCACACAGTCACACAATCACACAATCACACAATCACACAATCACACAATCACGTAATCACACAATCACACAATCACACAATCACAATTACACAATCACACAATCACACAGTCACACAATCGCACAATCACACAATCACACAATCACACAATCACACAATCACACAATCACACAATCACACAATCACACAGTCACACAATCACACAATCACGCAGTCACACAATCACACAATCACACAATCACACAATCACACAGTCACACAATCACACAATCACACAATCACACAGTCACACAATCACACAATCACGCAATCACACAATCACACAATCACACAACCACACAACCACACAATCACACAAGCACACAATCACACAATCACACAATCACAATTACACAATCACACAATCACACAATCACACAATCACGGTCACACAGTCACACAATCACACAGTCACAATCACGCAATCGCGCAATCACGATCACACAATCACGATAACACAATCACGATCACACAATCACACAATCACACAATCACACAATCACACAATCACACAATCACACAATCACACAATCACACAATCACACAATCACACAATCACACAATCACACAATCACACAATCACACAATCACACAATCACAATTACACAATCACACAATCACACAATCACACAATCACACAATTATACAATCACACAAGCACACCATCACTCAATCACACAATCACACACTCACACAATCACACAATCACACAATCACACAACCACACAACCACGCAATCACACAAGCACACAGTCACTCAAACACACAATCACACACTCACACAATCACACAATCACACAATCACACAATCACACAATCACACAATCACACAATCACACAATCACACAATCACACAATCACACAAGCACAATCACACAATCGCGGTCACACAATCACGGTCACACAGTAACGGTCACACAATCACACATTCACACAATCCCACAATCACAATCACACAATCACAATCACACAATCACACAGTCACACAATCACACAGTCACAATCACGCAATCGCACAATCACGATCACACAATCACGATAACACAATCACGATCACACAATCACGATCGCACAACCACTCAATCACACAATCACGCAATCACACAATTACACAATCACACAATCACACAATCACACAGTTATACAATCACACTAGCACACCATCACTCAATCACACAATCACACAATCACACAATCACACAATCACACAATCACACAATCACCCAATCACACAATCACACAATCACACAATCACACAATCACAAAATCACACAATCACACATTCACACAATCACACAATCACGGTCACACAATCACACTCTCACACAATCACACAATCACACAATCACTCAATCACACAATCACACAATCACACAATCACAAAATCACACAATCACACAATCACACAATCACACAATCACGGTCACACAATCACACATTCACACAATCACACAATCACACAATCACACAATCACACAATCACACAATCACACAATCACACAGTACACACAATCACAATCACACAATCACACAATCACAATTACACAATCACACAATCACACAATCACACAATCACACAATCACACAATCAAACAATCACACAATCAAACAATCACACAATCACACAATCTCACAATCACACAATCACACAACCACACAATCACACAACCACACAATCACACAATCACACAATCACACAATCACACAATCACACAATCACACAATCACACAATCACGGCCACACAATCACACATTCACACAATCACACAAGCACACAGTCACTCAATCACACAATCACACAATCACACAATCACACAATCACACAATCACACAATCACACAATCACACAATCACACAATCACACAGTACACACAATCACAATCACACAATCACACAATCACAATTACACAATCACACAATCACACAATCACACAATCACACAATCACACAATCACACAATCACACAATCACACAATCACACAATCACACAATCACACAATCACACAGTCACACAATCACACAATCACACAATCACACAGTCACACAATCACACAATCACGCAATCACACAATCACACAATCACACAACCACACAACCACACAATCACACAAGCACACAATCACACAATCACACAATCACAATTACACAATCACACAATCACACAATCACACAATCACACAACCACACAACCACGCAATCACACAAGCACACAATCACTCAAACACACAATCACACACTCACACAATCACACAATCACACAATCACACAATCACACAATCACACAATCACACAATCACACAATCACACAATCACAATCACACAAGCACAATCACACAATCGCGGTCACACAATCACGGTCACACAGTAACGGTCACACAATCACACATTCACACAATCCCACAATCACAATCACACAATCACACAGTCACAATCACGCAATCGCACAATCACGATCACACAATCACGATAACACAATCACGATCACACAATCACGATCGCACAACCACTCAATCACACAATCACGCAATCACACAATTACACAATCACACAATCACACAATCACACAATCACAAAATCACACAATCACACAATCACACAATCACACAATCACACAATCAAACAATCACACAATCACACAATCACGGCCACACAATCACACATTCACACAATCACACAATCACACAATCACACAATCACACAATCACACAATCACACAATCACACAATCACACAATCACGCAATCACAATTACACAATCACACAATCACACAATCACGCAATCACAAAATCACACAATCACACAACCACACAACCACACAATCACACAAGCACACAATCACACAATCACACAATCACAATTACACAATCACACAATCACACAATCACACAATCACACAATCACACCATCACACAATCACACAATCACACAATCACACAATCACACAGTACACACAATCACAATCACACAATCACACAATCACAATTACACAATCACACAATCACACAATCACACAATCACAATTACACAATCACTCAATCACACAATCACACAGTACACACAATCACAATCACACAACCACACAATCAAAATTACACAATCACACAATCACACAATCAAAATTACGCAATCACACAATCACACAATCAAAATTACGCAATCACACAATCACACAATCACACAATCACACAATCACACAATCACACAGTCACACAATCACACAATCACACAATCACACAATCACACAATCACACAATCACACCATCACACAATCACACAATCACACAATCACACAATCACACAGTACACACAATCACAATCACACAATCACACAATCACAATTACACAATCACACAATCACACAATCACACAATCACAATTACACAATCACTCAATCACACAATCACACAGTACACACAATCACAATCACACAACCACACAATCAAAATTACACAATCACACAATCACACAATCAAAATTACGCAATCACACAATCACACAATCACACAATCACACAATCACACAATCACACAGTCACACAATCACACAATCACACAATCACACAATCACACAATCACACAATCACGTAATCACACAATCACACAATCACACAATCACAATTACACAATCACACAATCACACAGTCACACAATCGCACAATCACACAATCACACAATCACACAATCACACAATCACACAATCACACAATCACACAATCACACAATCACACAATCACACAATCACACAATCACACAAGCACACAATCACTCAATCACACAATCACACAATCACACAATCACACAATCACACAATCACACAGTACACACAATCACAAACACACAATCACACAATCACAATTACACAATCACACAATCACACAATCACACAATCACACAATCACACAATCACACAGTCACACAATCACACAATCACACAATCACACAGTCACACAATCACACAATCACGCAATCACACAATCACACAATCACACAACCACACAACCACACAATCACACAATCACACAATCAAACAATCACACAATCACACAATCACGGCCACACAATCACACATTCACACAATCACACAATCACACAATCACACAATCACACACTCACACAATCACACAGTCACAATCACACAATCACACAATCACACAATCACACAATCACTCAATCACACAATCACACAATCACACAATCACACAATCACAAAATCACACAATCACACAATCACACAATCACACAATCACGGTCACACAATCACACATTCAAACAATCACACAATCACACAATCACTCAATCACACAATCACACAATCACACAATCACACAATCAAACAATCACACAATCAAACAATCACACAATCACACAATCTCACAATCACACAATCACACAACCACACAATCACACAACCACACAATCACACAATCACACAATCACACAATCACACAATCACACAATCACACAATCACACAATCACACAATCACACAAGCACACAGTCACACAATCACACAATCACACAATCACACAATCACACAATCACACAATCACACAATCACACAGTACACACAATCACAATCACACAATCACACAATCACAATTACACAATCACACAATCACACAATCACACAATCACACAATCACACAATCACAATTACACAATCACACAATCACACAATCACACAGTACACACAATCACAATCACACAATCACACAATCAAAATTACACAATCACACAATCACACAATCAAAATTACACAATCAAAATTACACAATCACACAATCACACAATCACACAATCACACAGTCACACAAACACACAATCACAATTACACAATCACACAATCACGTAATCACACAATCACACAATCACACAATCACAATTACACAATCACACAATCACACAGTCACACAATCGCACAATCACACAATCACACAATCACACAATCACACAATCACACAATCACACAATCACACAATCACACAATCACACAATCACACAAGCACACAATCACTCAATCACACAATCACACAATCACACAATCACACAATCACACAATCACACAATCACACAATCACACAGTACACACAATCACAAACACACAATCACAATTACACAATCACACAATCACACAATCACACAATCACACAATCACACAATCACGGTCACACAGTCACACAATCACACAGTCACAATCACGCAATCGCGCAATCACGATCACACAATCACGATAACACAATCACGATCACACAATCACACAATCACACAATCACACAATCACACAATCACACAATCACACAATCACACAATCACAATCACACAATCACACAATCACACAATCACACAATCACACAATTATACAATCACACAAGCACACCATCACTCAATCACACAATCACACACTCACACAATCACACAATCACACAATCACACAACCACACAACCACGCAATCACACAAGCACACAGTCACTCAAACACACAATCACACACTCACACAATCACACAATCATACAATCACACAATCACACAATCACACAATCACACAATCACACAATCACACAATCACACAAGCACAATCACACAATCGCGGTCACACAATCACGGTCGCACAGTAACGGTCACACAATCACACATTCACACAATCCCACAATCACAATCACACAATCACAATCACACAATCACACAGTCACACAATCACACAGTCACAATCACGCAATCGCACAATCACGATCACACAATCACGATAACACAATCACGATCACACAATCACGATCGCACAACCACTCAATCACACAATCACGCAATCACACAATTACACAATCACACAATCACACAATCACACAGTTATACAATCACACTAGCACACCATCACTCAATCACACAATCACACAATCACACAATCACACAATCACACAATCACACAATCACACAATCACCCAATCACACAATCACACAATCACACAATCACACAATCACAAAATCACAAAATCACACAATCACACAATCACACAATCACGGTCACACAATCACACTCTCACACAATCAGACAATCACACAATCACTCAATCACACAATCACACAATCACACAATCACAAAATCACACAATCACACAATCACACAATCACACAATCACGGTCACACAATCACACATTCACACAATCACACAATCACACAATCACACAATCACACAATCACACAATCACACAGTACACACAATCACAATCACACAATCACACAATCTCACAATCACACAATCACACAACCACACAATCACACAACCACACAATCACACAATCACACAATCACACAATCACACAATCACACAATCACACAATCACACAATCACACAATCACACAATCACGGCCACACAATCACACATTCACACAATCACACAAGCACACAGTCACTCAATCACACAATCACACAATCACACAATCACACAATCACACAATCACACAATCACACAATCACACAGTACACACAATCACAATCACACAATCACACAATCACAATTACACAATCACACAATCACACAATCACACAGTCACACAATCACACAATCACACAATCACACAATCACACAATCACACAGTCACACAATCACACAATCACACAATCACACAGTCACACAATCACACAATCACGCAATCACACAATCACACAACCACACAACCACACAATCACACAAGCACACAATCACACAATCACACAATCACAATTACACAATCACACAATCACACAATCACACAACCACACAACCACGCAATCACACAAGCACACAATCACTCAAACACACAATCACACACTCACACAATCACACAATCACACAATCACACAATCACACAATCACACAATCACACAATCACACAATCACACAATCACAATCACACAAGCACAATCACACAATCGCGGTCACACAATCACGGTCACACAGTAACGGTCACACAATCACACATTCACACAATCCCACAATCACAATCACACAATCACACAGTCACAATCACGCAATCGCACAATCACGATCACACAATCACGATAACACAATCACGATCACACAATCACGATCGCACAACCACTCAATAACACAATCACGCAATCACACAATTACACAATCACACAATCACACAATCACAAAATCACACAATCACACAATCACACAATCACACAATCACACAATCAAACAACCACACAATCACACAATCACGGCCACACAATCACACATTCACACAATCACACAATCACACAATCACACAATCACACAATCACACAATCACACAATCACACAATCAAACAATCACACAATCACACAATCACGGCCACACAATCACACATTCACACAATCACACAATCACACAATCACACACTCACACAATCACACAGTCACAATCACACAATCACACAATCACACAATCACACAATCACTCAATCACACAATCACACAATCACACAATCACACAATCACAAAATCACACAATCACACAATCACACAATCACACAATCACGGTCACACAATCACACATTCACACAATCACACAATCACACAATCACTCAATCACACAATCACACAATCACACAATCACACAATCAAACAATCACACAATCAAACAATCACACAACCACACAATCACACAATCACACAATCACACAATCACACAATCACACAATCACACAATCACACAATCACACAATCACACAATCACACAATCACACAAGCACACAGTCACACAATCACACAATCACACAATCACACAATCACACAATCACACAATCACACAATCACACAATCACACAATCACACAATCACACAGTACACACAATCACACAGTACACACAATCACAATCACACAATCACACAATCACAATTACACAATCACACAATCACACAATCACACAATCACAATTTCACAATCACACAATCACACAATCACACAGTACACACAATCACAATCACACAATCACACAATCAAAATTACACAATCACACAATCACACAATCAAAATTACACAATCACACAATCACACAATCACACAATCACACAGTCACACAATCACACAATCACACAATCACACAATCACACAATCACGTAATCACACAATCACACAATCACACAATCACAATTACACAATCACACAATCACACAGTCACACAATCGCACAATCACACAATCACACAATCACACAATCACACAATCACACAATCACACAATCACGGTCACACAGTCACACAATCACACAGTCACAATCACGCAATCGCACAATCACGATCACACAATCACGATAACACAATCACGATCACACAATCACGATCACACAATCACGATCGCACAACCACACAATCACACAATCACACAATCACACAATCACACAATCACACAATCACACAATCACACAATCACACAATCACACAATCACACAATCACACAATCACACAATCACACAATCACACAATCACACAATCACACAATCACACAATCACACAATCACACAATCACACATTCACACAATCACGAAATCACACAATCACACAATCACACAAGCACACAAGCACACAATCAGTCAATCACACAATCACACAATCACACAACCACACAATCACACAATCACACAATCACACAAGCACACAATCACTCAATCACACAATCACACAATCACACAATCACAATCACACAATCACACAATCACACAAGCACACAAGCACACAATCACACAATCACACAACCACACAACCACACAATCACACAAGCACACAATCACACAATCACACAATCACAATTACACAATCACACAATCACACAATCACACAATCACACAATCGCACAATCACACAATCACACAATCACACAATCACACAATCACAATCACACAAGCACAATCACACAATCGCGGTCACACAATCACAGTCACACAGTAACGGTCACACAATCACACATTCACACAATCCCACAATCACAATCACACAATCACAATCACACAATCACACAGTCACACAATCACACAGTCACAATCACGCAATCGCACAATCACGATCACACAATCACGATAACACAATCACGATCACACAATCACGATCGCACAACCACTCAATCACACAATCACGCAATCACACAATTACACAATCACACAATCACACAATCACACAGTTATACAATCACACTAGCACACCATCACTCAATCACACAATCACACAATCACACAATCACACAATCACACAATCACACAATCACACAATCACCCAATCACACAATCACACAATCACACAATCACACAATCACAAAATCACACAATCACACAATCACACAATCACACAATCACACTCTCACACAATCACACAATCACACAATCACTCAATCACACAATCACACAATCACACAATCACACAATCAAACAATCACACAATCACACAATCACACAATCACACAATCTCACAATCACACAATCACACAACCACACAATCACACAACCACACAATCACACAATCACACAATCACACAATCACACAATCACACAATCACACAATCACACAATCACACAATCACAATCACACAATCACACAATCTCACAATCACACAATCACACATACACACAATCACACAACCACACAATCACACAATCACACAATCACATAATCACACAATCACACAATCACACAATCACACAATCACACAATCACAATCACACAATCACAATCACACAATCACAATCACACAATCACAATCACACAATCACAATCACACAATCACAATCACACAATCACAATTACACAATCACACAATCACACAATCACACAATCACACAGTACACACAATCACAATCACACAATCACACAATCAAAATTACACAATCACACAATCACACAATCAAAATTACACAATCACACAATCACACAATCACACAATCACACAATCACACAGTCACACAATCACACAATCACACAATCACACAATCACACAATCACGTAATCACACAATCACACAATCACACAATCACACAAGCACACAATCACTCAATCACACAATCACACAATCACACAATCACACAATCACACAGTCACAATCACGCAATCGCACAATCACGATCACACAATCACGATAACACAATCACGATCACACAATCACGATCGCACAACCACTCAATCACACAATCACACAATCACACAGTCACACAATCACTCAATCACACAATCACACACTCACACAATCACACAGTCACACAATCACACAATCACACAATCACACAATCACACAATCACACAATCACACAATCACACAATCACACAATCACACAATCACACAATCACACAATCACGCAATCACAATTACACAATCACACAATCACACAATCACACAATCACGCAATCACAAAATCACACAATCACACAACCACACAACCACACAGTCACACAAGCACACAATCACACAATCACACAATCACAATTACACAATCACACCATCACACAATCACACAATCACACAATCACACAATAACACAATCACACAATCACACAGTCACACAATCGCACAATCACACAATCACACAATCACACAATCACACAATCACACAATCACACAATCACACAATCACACAATCACACAATCACACAATCACACAAGCACACAGTCACTCAATCACACAATCACACAATCACACAATCACACAATCACACAGTCACACAGTACACACAATCACAATCACACAATCACACAATCACAATTACACAATCACACAATCACACAATCACACAATCACACAATCACACAATCACACAGTCACACAATCACACAATCACACAATCACACAGTCACACAACCACACAATCACGCAATCACACAATCACACAATCACACAACCACACAACCACACAATCACACAAGCACACAATCACACAATCACACAATCACAATTACACAATCACACAATCACACAATCACGCAATCACACAATCACACAATCACACAATCACAATTACACAATCACACAATCACACAGTCACACAATCGCACAATCACACAATCACACAATCACACAATCACACAATCACACAATCACACAATCACACAATCACACAACCACACAACCACACAATCACACAAGCACACAATCACACAATCACACAATCACACAATCACACAATCACGGTCACACAGTCACACAATCACACAGTCACAATCACGCAATCGCACAATCACGATCACACAATCACGATAACACAATCACGATCACACAATCACGATCACACAATCACGATCGCACAACCACACAATCACACAATCACACAATCACACAATCACACAATCACACAATCACACAATCACACAATCACACAATCACACAATCACACAATCACACAATCACACAATCACACAATCACACAATCACACAATCACACAATCACACAATCACACAATCACACATTCACACAATCACGAAATCACACAATCACACAATCACACAATCACACAAGCACACAAGCACACAATCAGTCAATCACACAATCACACAATCACACAACCACACAATCACACAATCACACAATCACACAAGCACACAATCACTCAATCACACAATCACACAATCACACAATCGCACAATCACACAATCACACAATCACACAATCACACAATCACACAAGCACACAATCACACAATCACACAATCACACAATCACACAATCACACAATCACACAGTACACACAATCACAATCACACGATCACACAATCACAATTACACAATCACACAATCACACAATCACAATTACACAATCACACAATCACACAATCACACAGTACACACAATCACAATCACACAATCACACAATCAAAATTACACAATCACACAATCACACAATCAAAATTACACAATCACACAATCACACAATCACACAATCACACAATCACACAGTCACACAATCACACAATCACACAATCACACAATCACACAATCACACACTCACACAATCACACAGTCACAATCACACAATCACACAATCACACAATCACACAATCACACAATCACACAATCAAACAATCACACAATCACACAATCACACAATCACACAATCTCACAATCACACAATCACACAACCACACAATCACACAACCACACAATCACACAATCACACAATCACACAATCACACAATCACACAATCACACAATCACACAATCACACAATCACAATCACACAATCACACAATCTCACAATCACACAATCACACATACACACAATCACACAACCACACAATCACACAATCACACAATCACATAATCACACAATCACACAATCACACAATCACACAATCACAATCACACAATCACAATCACACAATCAAAATTACACAATCACACAATCACACAATCAAAATTACACAATCACACAATCACACAATCACACAATCACACAATCACACAGTCACACAATCACACAATCACACAATCACACAATCACACAATCACGTAATCACACAATCACACAATCACACAATCACAATTACACAATCACACAATCACACAGTCACACAATCGCACAATCACACAATCACACAATCACACAATCACACAATCACACAATCACACAATCACACAATCACACAATCACACAATCACACAATCACACAAGCACACAATCACTCAATCACACAATCACACAATCACACAATCACACACTCACACAATCACACAATCACACAATCACACAACCACACAACCACGCAATCACACAAGCACACAGTCACTCAAACACACAATCACACACTCACACAATCACACAATCACATAAATCACACAAGCACACAATCACTCAATCGCACAATCACACAATCACACAATCACACAATCACACAGTACACACAATCACAATCACACAATCGCACAATCGCACAATCACACAATCACACAATCACACAATCACACAATCACACAATCACACAATCACACAATCACACAATCACACAATCACACAATCACACAAGCACACAATCACTCAATCACACAATCACACAATCACACAATCACACACTCACACAATCACACAGTCACAATCACACAATCACACAATCACACAATCACACAATCACTCAATCACACAATCACACAATCACACAATCACACAATCACAAAATCACACAATCACACAATCACACAATCACACAATCACGGTCACACAATCACACATTCACACAATCACACAATCACACAATCACTCAATCACACAATCACACAATCACACAATCACACAATCAAACAACCACACAATCAAACAATCACACAACCACACAATCACACAATCACACAATCACACAATCACACAATCACACAATCACACAATCACACAATCACACAATCACACAATCACACAATCACACAAGCACACAGTCACACAATCACACAATCACACAATCACACAATCACACAATCACACAATCACACAATCACACAATCACACAATCACACAATCACACAGTACACACAATCACACAGTACACACAATCACAATCACACAATCACACAATCACAATTACACAATCACACAATCACACAATCACACAATCACAATTTCACAATCACACAATCACACAATCACACAGTACACACAATCACAATCACACAATCACACAATCAAAATTACACAATCACACAATCACACAATCAAAATTACACAATCACACAATCACACAATCACACAATCACACAGTCACACAATCACACAATCACACAATCACACAATCACACAATCACGTAATCACACAATCACACAATCACACAATCACAATTACACAATCACACAATCACACAGTCACACAATCGCACAATCACACAATCACACAATCACACAATCACACAATCACACAATCACACAATCACGGTCACACAGTCACACAATCACACAGTCACAATCACGCAATCGCACAATCACGATCACACAATCACGATAACACAATCACGATCACACAATCACGATCACACAATCACGATCGCACAACCACACAATCACACAATCACACAATCACACAATCACACAATCACACAATCACACAATCACACAATCACACAATCACACAATCACACAATCACACAATCACACAATCACACAATCACACAATCACACAATCACACAATCACACAATCACACAATCACACATTCACACAATCACGAAATCACACAATCACACAATCACACAAGCACACAAGCACACAATCAGTCAATCACACAATCACACAATCACACAACCACACAATCACACAATCACACAATCACACAAGCACACAATCACTCAATCACACAATCACACAATCACACAATCGCACAATCACACAATCACACAATCACACAATCACACAAGCACACAATCACACAATCACACAATCACACAATCACACAATCACACAATCACACAATCACACAATCACACAGTACACACAATCACAATCACACGATCACACAATCACAATTACACAATCACACAATCACACAATCACAATTACACAATCACACAATCACACAATCACACAGTACACACAATCACAATCACACAATCACACAATCAAAATTACACAATCACACAATCACACAATCAAAATTACACAATCACACAATCACACAATCACACAATCACACAATCACACAATCACACAGTCACACAATCACACAATCACACAATCACACAATCACACAATCACACACTCACACAATCACACAGTCACAATCACACAATCACACAATCACACAATCACACAATCACTCAATCACACAATCACACAATCACACAATCACACAATCACAAAATCACACAATCACACAATCACACAATCACACAATCACGGTCACACAATCACACATTCACACAATCACACAATCACACAATCACACAATCACACAATCACACAGTACACACAATCACAATCACACAATCACACAATCACAATCACGCAATCACACAATCACGATTACACAATCACGATCACACAATCACGATCACACAATCACGATCACACAATCACACAGTCACACAATCACACAGTCACACAATCACACAATCACAATCACGCAATCACACAATCACGATCACACAATCACGATCACACAATAACGGTCACACAATCACGATCACACAATCACGATCGCACAATCACGATCACACAATCACGATCGCACAACCACACAATCATACAATCACACAATCACACAATCACACAATCACACAATCACACAATCACACAATCACAATCACACAATCACACAATCACACAAGCACACAAGCACACAATCACACAATCACACAACCACACAACCACACAATCACACAAGCACACAATCACACAATCACACAATCACAATCACACAAGCACAATCACACAATCGCGGTCACACAATCACAGTCACACAGTAACGGTCACACAATCACACATTCACACAATCCCACAATCACAATCACACAATCACAATCACACAATCACACAGTCACACAATCACACAGTCACAATCACGCAATCGCACAATCACGATCACACAATCACGATAACACAATCACGATCACACAATCACGATCGCACAACCACTCAATCACACAATCACGCAATCACACAATTACACAATCACACAATCACACAATCACACAGTTATACAATCACACTAGCACACCATCACTCAATCACACAATCACACAATCACACAATCACACAATCACACAATCACACAATCACACAATCACCCAATCACACAATCACACAATCACACAATCACACAATCACAAAATCACACAATCACACAATCACACAATCACACAATCACACTCTCACACAATCACACAATCACACAATCACTCAATCACACAATCACACAATCACACAATCACACAATCAAACAATCACACAATCACACAATCACACAATCACACAATCTCACAATCACACAATCACACAACCACACAATCACACAACCACACAATCACACAATCACACAATCACACAATCACACAATCACACAATCACACAATCACACAATCACACAATCACAATCACACAATCACACAATCTCACAATCACACAATCACACATACACACAATCACACAACCACACAATCACACAATCACACAATCACATAATCACACAATCACACAATCACACAATCACACAATCACACAATCACAATCACACAATCACAATCACACAATCACAATCACACAATCACAATCACACAATCACAATCACACAATCACAATTACACAATCACACAATCACACAATCACACAATCACACAGTACACACAATCACAATCACACAATCACACAATCAAAATTACACAATCACACAATCACACAATCAAAATTACACAATCACACAATCACACAATCACACAATCACACAATCACACAGTCACACAATCACACAATCACACAATCACACAATCACACAATCACGTAATCACACAATCACACAATCACACAATCACACAAGCACACAATCACTCAATCACACAATCACACAATCACACAATCACACAATCACACAATCACACAATCACACAGTACACACAATCACAATCACACAATCACACAATCACAATTACACAATCACACAATCACACAATCACACAATCACACAATCACACAGTCACACAATCACACAATCACACAATCACACAGTCACACAATCACACAATCACGCAATCACACAATCACACAATCACACAACCACACAACCACACAGTCACACAAGCACACAATCACACAATCACACAATCACAATTACACAATCACACAATCACACAATCACACAATCACACAATCACACAATCACGGTCACACAGTCACACAATCACACAGTCACAATCACGCAATCGCACAATCACGATCACACAATCACACAATCACACAATCACGGTCACACAGTCACACAATCACACAGTCACAATCACGCAATCGCACAATCACGATCACACAATCACGATAACACAATCACGATCACACAATCACGATCGCACAACCACACAATCACACAATCACACAATCACAATTACACAATCACACAATCGCGGTCACACAATCACGGTCACACAATAACGGTCACACAATCACACATTCACACAATCCCACAATCACAATCACGCAATCACAATCACACAATCACACAGTCACACAATTACACAGTCACAATCACGCAATCGCACAATCACGATCACACAATCACGATAACACAATCACGATCACACAATCACGATCGCACAACCACTCAATCACACAATCACACAATCACACAGTCACACAATCACTCAATCACACAATCACACACTCACACAATCACACAGTCACACAATCACACAATCACACAATCACACAATCACACAATCACACAATCACACAATCACACAATCACACAATCACACAATCACACAATCACACAATCACGCAATCACAATTACACAATCACACAATCACACAATCACACAATCACGCAATCACAAAATCACACAATCACACAACCACACAACCACACAGTCACACAAGCACACAATCACACAATCACACAATCACAATTACACAATCACACCATCACACAATCACACAATCACACAATCACACAATAACACAATCACACAATCACACAGTCACACAATCGCACAATCACACAATCACACAATCACACAATCACACAATCACACAATCACACAATCACACAATCACACAATCACACAATCACACAATCACACAAGCACACAGTCACTCAATCACACAATCACACAATCACACAATCACACAATCACACAGTCACACAGTACACACAATCACAATCACACAATCACACAATCACAATTACACAATCACACAATCACACAATCACACAATCACACAATCACACAATCACACAATCACACAGTCACACAATCACACAATCACACAATCACACAGTCACACAACCACACAATCACGCAATCACACAATCACACAATCACACAACCACACAACCACACAATCACACAAGCACACAATCACACAATCACACAATCACAATTACACAATCACACAATCACACAATCACGCAATCACACAATCACACAATCACACAATCACAATTACACAATCACACAATCACACAGTCACACAATCGCACAATCACACAATCACACAATCACACAATCACACAATCACACAATCACACAATCACACAATCACACAATCACACAGTCACACAATCACACAATCACACAATCACACAGTCACACAATCACACAATCACGCAATCACACAATCACACAATCACACAACCACACAACCACACAATCACACAAGCACACAATCACACAATCACAATTATACAATCACACAATCACACAATCACACAATCACACAATCACGGTCACACAGTCACACAATCACACAGTCACAATCACGCAATCGCACAATCACGATCACACAATCACGATAACACAATCACGATCACACAATCACGATCACACAATCACGATCGCACAACCACACAATCACACAATCACACAATCACACAATCACACAATCACACAATCACACAATCACACAATCACACAATCACACAATCACACAATCACACAATCACACAATCACACAATCACACAATCACACAATCACACAATCACACAATCACACATTCACACAATCACGAAATCACACAATCACACAATCACACAATCACACAAGCACACAAGCACACAATCAGTCAATCACACAATCACACAATCACACAACCACACAATCACACAATCACACAATCACACAAGCACACAATCACTCAATCACACAATCACACAATCACACAATCGCACAATCACACAATCACACAATCACACAATCACACAATCACACAAGCACACAATCACACAATCACACAATCACACAATCACACAATCACACAATCACACAATCACACAATCACACAGTACACACAATCACAATCACACGATCACACAATCACAATTACACAATCACACAATCACACAATCACAATTACACAATCACACAATCACACAATCACACAGTACACACAATCACAATCACACAATCACACAATCAAAATTACACAATCACACAATCACACAATCAAAATTACACAATCACACAATCACACAATCACACAATCACACAATCACACAGTCACACAATCACACAATCACACAATCACACAATCACACAATCACACACTCACACAATCACACAGTCACAATCACACAATCACACAATCACACAATCACACAATCACACAATCACACAATCAAACAATCACACAATCACACAATCACACAATCACACAATCTCACAATCACACAATCACACAACCACACAATCACACAACCACACAATCACACAATCACACAATCACACAATCACACAATCACACAATCACACAATCACACAATCACACAATCACAATCACACAATCACACAATCTCACAATCACACAATCACACATACACACAATCACACAACCACACAATCACACAATCACACAATCACATAATCACACAATCACACAATCACACAATCACACAATCACAATCACACAATCACAATCACACAATCAAAATTACACAATCACACAATCACACAATCAAAATTACACAATCACACAATCACACAATCACACAATCACACAATCACACAGTCACACAATCACACAATCACACAATCACACAATCACACAATCACGTAATCACACAATCACACAATCACACAATCACAATTACACAATCACACAATCACACAGTCACACAATCGCACAATCACACAATCACACAATCACACAATCACACAATCACACAATCACACAATCACACAATCACACAATCACACAATCACACAATCACACAAGCACACAATCACTCAATCACACAATCACACAATCACACAATCACACACTCACACAATCACACAATCACACAATCACACAACCACACAACCACGCAATCACACAAGCACACAGTCACTCAAACACACAATCACACACTCACACAATCACACAATCACATAAATCACACAAGCACACAATCACTCAATCGCACAATCACACAATCACACAATCACACAATCACACAGTACACACAATCACAATCACACAATCGCACAATCGCACAATCACACAATCACACAATCACACAATCACACAATCACACAATCACACAATCACACAATCACACAATCACACAATCACACAATCACACAAGCACACAATCACTCAATCACACAATCACACAATCACACAATCACACAGTACACACAATCACAATCACACAATCACACAATCACAATTACACAATCACACAATCACACAATCACACAATCACACAATCACACAGTCACACAATCACACAATCACACAATCACACAGTCACACAATCACACAATCACGCAATCACACAATCACACAATCACACAACCACACAACCACACAGTCACACAAGCACACAATCACACAATCACACAATCACAATTACACAATCACACAATCACACAATCACACAATCACACAATCACACAATCACACAATCACGGTCACACAGTCACACAATCACACAGTCACAATCACGCAATCGCACAATCACGATCACACAATCACACAATCACACAATCACGGTCACACAGTCACACAATCACACAGTCACAATCACGCAATCGCACAATCACGATCACACAATCACGATAACACAATCACGATCACACAATCACGATCGCACAACCACACAATCACACAATCACACAATCACAATTACACAATCACACAATCGCGGTCACACAATCACGGTCACACAATAACGGTCACACAATCACACATTCACACAATCCCACAATCACAATCACGCAATCACAATCACACAATCACACAGTCACACAATTACACAGTCACAATCACGCAATCGCACAATCACGATCACACAATCACGATAACACAATCACGATCACACAATCACGATCGCACAACCACTCAATCACACAATCACACAATCACACAGTCACACAATCACTCAATCACACAATCACACACTCACACAATCACACAGTCACACAATCACACAATCACACAATCACACAATCACACAATCACACAATCACACAATCACTCAATCACACAATCACACAATCACACAATCACACAATTAAACAATCACACAATCACACAATCACACAATCACACAATCACACAATCACACAATCACACAATCACAATCACACAAGCACAATCACACAATCGCGGTCACACAATCACGGTCACACAATAACGGTCACACAATCACACATTCACACAATCCCACAATCACAATCACGCAATCACAATCACACAATCACACAGTCACACAATTACACAGTCACAATCACGCAATCGCACAATCACGATCACACAATCACGATAACACAATCACGATCACACAATCACGATCGCACAACCACTCAATCACACAATCACACAATCACACAGTCACACAATCACACAATCACACAATCACACAATCACACAATCACACACTCACACAATCACACAATCACACAATCACACAACCACACAACCACGCAATCACACAAGCACACAATCACTCAATCACACAATCACACACTCACACAATCACACAGTCACAATCACACAATCACACAATCACACAATCACACAATCACACAATCACACAATCACACAATCAAACAATCACACAATCACACAATCACGGCCACACAATCACACATTCACACAATCACACAATCACACAATCACACAATCACACAATCACACAATCACACAATCACACAATCACACAATCACGCAATCACAATTACACAATCACACAATCACACAATCACACAATCACGCAATCACAAAATCACACAATCACACAACCACACAACCACACAGTCACACAAGCACACAATCACACAATCACACAATCACAATTACACAATCACACCATCACACAATCACACAATCACACAATCACACAATCACACAATCACACAATCACACAATCACACAATCACACAATCACACAATCACACAATCACACAATCACACAATCACACAATCACACAATCACACAATCACACAATCACACAATCACACAATCACACAATCACAATCACACAATCACAATCACACAATCACAATCACACAATCACAATCACACAATCACAATCACACAATCACAATCACACAATCACAATCACACAATCACAATCACACAATCACAATCACACAATCACAATCACACAATCACAATCACACAATCACAATCACACAATCACAATCACACAATCACAATCACACAATCACAATCACACAATCACAATCACACAATCACAATCACACAATCACAATCACACAATCACAATCACACAATCACAATCACACAATCACAATCACACAATCACAATCACACAATCACAATCACACAATCACAATCACACAATCACAATCACACAATCACAATCACACAATCACAATCACACAATCACAATCACACAATCACAATCACACAATCACAATCACACAATCACAATCACACAATCACACAATCACAATCACACAGTCACAATCACACAATCACAATCACACAATCACAAGCACACAATCACAATCACACAATCACACAATCACACAATCACACAATCACACATTCACACAATCACGAAATCACACAATCACACAATCACACAATCACACAAGCACACAAGCACACAATCAGTCAATCACACAATCACACAATCACACAACCACACAATCACACAATCACACAATCACACAAGCACACAATCACTCAATCACACAATCACACAATCACACAATCGCACAATCACACAATCACACAATCACACAATCACACAATCACACAAGCACACAATCACACAATCACACAATCACACAATCACACAATCACACAATCACACAATCACACAATCACACAATCACACAGTACACACAATCACAATCACACGATCACACAATCACAATTACACAATCACACAATCACACAATCACAATTACACAATCACACAATCACACAATCACACAGTACACACAATCACAATCACACAATCACACAATCAAAATTACACAATCACACAATCACACAATCAAAATTACACAATCACACAATCACACAATCACACAATCACACAATCACACAATCACACAGTCACACAATCACACAATCACACAATCACACAATCACACAATCACACACTCACACAATCACACAGTCACAATCACACAATCACACAATCACACAATCACACAATCACTCAATCACACAATCACACAATCACACAATCACACAATCACAAAATCACACAATCACACAATCACACAATCACACAATCACGGTCACACAATCACACATTCACACAATCACACAATCACACAATCACACAATCACACAATCACACAGTACACACAATCACAATCACACAATCACACAATCACAATCACGCAATCACACAATCACGATTACACAATCACGATCACACAATCACGATCACACAATCACGATCACACAATCACACAGTCACACAATCACACAGTCACACAATCACACAATCACAATCACGCAATCACACAATCACGATCACACAATCACGGTCACACAATAACGGTCACACAATCACGATCACACAATCACGATCGCACAATCACGATCACACAATCACGATCGCACAACCACACAATCATACAATCACACAATCACACAATCACACAATCACACAATCACACAATCACAATCACACAATCACACAATCACACAAGCACACAAGCACACAATCACACAATCACACAACCACACAACCACACAATCACACAAGCACACAATCACACAATCACACAATCACAATTACACAATCACACAATCACACAATCACACAATCACACAATCGCACAATCACACAATCACACAATCACACAATCACACAATCACAATCACACAATCACAATCACACAATCACACAGTCACACAATCACACAGTCACAATCACGCAATCGCACAATCACGATCACACAATCACGATAACACAATCACGATCACACAATCACGATCGCACAACCACTCAATCACACAATCACGCAATCACACAATTACACAATCACACAATCACACAATCACACAGTTATACAATCACACTAGCACACCATCACTCAATCACACAATCACACAATCACACAATCACACAATCACACAATCACACAATCACCCAATCACACAATCACACAATCACACAATCACACAATCACAAAATCACACAATCACACAATCACACAATCACACAATCGCGGTCACACAATCACAGTCACACAGTAACGGTCACACAATCACACATTCATACAATCCCACAATCACAATCACACAATCACAATCACACAATCACACAGTCACACAATCACACAGTCACAATCACGCAATCGCACAATCACGATCACACAATCACGATAATACAATCACGATCACACAATCACGATCGCACAACCACTCAATCACACAATCACGCAATCACACAATTACACAATCACACAATCACACAATCACACAGTTATACAATCACACTAGCACACCATCACTCAATCACACAATCACACAATCACACAATCACACAATCACACAATCACACAATCACCCAATCACACAATCACACAATCACACAATCACACAATCACAAAATCACACAATCACACAATCACACAATCACACAATCACGGTCACACAATCACACTCTCACACAATCACACAATCACACAATCACTCAATCACACAATCACACAATCACACAATCACACAATCAAACAATCACACAATCACACAATCACACAATCACACAATCTCACAATCACACAATCACACAACCACACAATCACACAACCACACAATCACACAATCACACAATCACACAATCACACAATCACACAATCACACAATCACACAATCACACAGTCACACAATCACACAATCACGCAATCACACAATCACACAATCACACAACCACACAACCACACAGTCACACAAGCACACAATCACACAATCACACAATCACACACTCACACAATCACACAATCACACAATCACACAACCACACAACCACGCAATCACACAAGCACACAATCACTCAATCACACAATCACACACTCACACAATCACACAGTCACAATCACACAATCACACAATCACACAATCACACAATCACACAATCACACAATCACACAATCACACAATCAAACAATCACACAATCACACAATCACACATTCACACAATCACACAATCACACAATCACACAATCACACAATCACACAATCACACAATCACACAATCACACAATCACGCAATCACAATTACACAATCACACAATCACACAATCACACAATCACGCAATCACAAAATCACACAATCACACAACCACACAACCACACAATCACACAAGCACACAATCACACAATCACACAATCACAATTACACAATCACACCATCACACAATCACACAATCACACAATCACACAATCACACAATCACACAATCACACAATCACACAATCACACAATCACACAATCACACAATCACAATCACACAATCACAATCACACAATCACAATCACACAATCACAATCACACAATCACAATCACACAATCACAATCACACAATCACAATCACACAATCACAATCACACAATCACAATCACACAATCACAATCACACAATCACAATCACACAATCACAATCACACAATCACAATCACACAATCACAATCACACAATCACAATCACACAATCACAATCACACAATCACAATCACACAATCACAATCACACAATCACAATCACACAATCACAATCACACAATCACAATCACACAATCACAATCACACAATCACAATCACACAATCACAATCACACAATCACAATGACAAAATCACAATCACACAATCACAATCACACAATCACAATCACACAATCACAATCACACAATCACACAATCACAATCACACAGTCACAATCACACAATCACAATCACACAATCACAAGCACACAATCACAATCACACAATCACACAATCACACAATCACACAATCACACAATCACACAATCACACAACCACACAACCACGCAATCACACAAGCACACAATCACTCAATCACACAATCACACACTCACACAATCACACAGTCACAATCACACAATCACACAATCACACAATCACACAATCACTCAATCACACAATCACACAATCACACAATCACACAATCACACAATCACAAAATCACACAATCACAAAATCACACAATCACACAATCACGGTCACACAATCACACATTCACACAATCACACAATCACACAATCACACAATCACACAATCACACAATCACAATCACACAATCACACAATCACACAAGCACACAAGCACGCAATCAGTCAGTCACACAATCACACAATCACACAATCACACAATCACACAATCAGACAAGCACACAATCACTCAATCACACAATCACACAATCACACAATCGCACAGTCACACAATCACACAATCACACAATCACACAATCACACAATCACACAATCACACAAGCACACAATCACACAATCACACAATCACACAATCACACAATCACACAATAACACAATCACACAATCACACAGTCACACAATCGCACAATCACACAATCACACAATCACACAATCACACAATCACACAATCACACAATCACACAATCACACAATCACACAATCACACAATCACACAATCACACAATCACACAATCACACAATCACACAAGCACACAGTCACTCAATCACACAATCACACAATCACACAATCACACAATCACACAGTCACACAGTACACACAATCACAATCACACAATCACACAATCACAATTACACAATCACACAATCACACAATCACACAATCACACAATCACACAATCACACAGTCACACAATCACACAATCACACAATCACACAGTCACACAACCACACAATCACGCAATCACACAATCACACAATCACACAACCACACAACCACACAATCACACAAGCACACAATCACACAATCACACAATCACTATTACACAATCACACAATCACACAATCGCGCAATCACACAATCACACAATCACACAATCACAATTACACAATCACACAATCACACAGTCACACAATCGCACAATCACACAATCACACAATCACACAATCACACAATCACACAATCACACAATCACACAATCACACAATCACACAGTCACACAATCACACAATCACACAATCACACAGTCACACAATCACACAATCACGCAATCACACAATCACACAATCACACAACCACACAACCACACAATCACACAAGCACACAATCACACAATCACACAATCACAATTACACAATCACACAATCACACAATCACACAATCACACAATCACGGTCACACAGTCACACAATCACACAGTCACAATCACGCAATCGCACAATCACGATCACACAATCACGATAACACAATCACGATCACACAATCACGATCACACAATCACGATCGCACAACCACACAATCACACAATCACAAAATCACACAATCACACAATCACACAATCACACAATCACACAATCACACAATCACACAATCACACAATCACACAATCACACAATCACACAATCACACAATCACACAATCACACAATCACACAATCACACAATCACACAATCACACAATCACACAATCACACATTCACACAATCACGAAATCACACAATCACACAATCACACAATCACACAAGCACACAAGCACACAATCAGTCAATCACACAATCACACAATCACACAACCACACAATCACACAATCACACAATCACACAAGCACACAATCACTCAATCACACAATCACACAATCACACAATCGCACAATCACACAATCACACAATCACACAATCACACAATCACACAAGCACACAATCACACAATCACACAATCACACAATCACACAATCACACAATCACACAATCACACAATCACACAGTACACACAATCACAATCACACAACCACACAATCAAAATTACACAATCACACAATCACACAATCAAAATTACGCAATCACACAATCACACAATCAAAATTACGCAATCACACAATCACACAATCACACAATCACACAATCACACAATCACACAGTCACACAATCACACAATCACACAATCACACAATCACACAATCACACAATCACACCATCACACAATCACACAATCACACAATCACACAATCACACAGTACACACAATCACAATCACACAATCACACAATCACAATTACACAATCACACAATCACACAATCACACAATCACAATTACACAATCACTCAATCACACAATCACACAGTACACACAATCACAATCACACAACCACACAATCAAAATTACACAATCACACAATCACACAATCAAAATTACGCAATCACACAATCACACAATCACACAATCACACAATCACACAATCACACAGTCACACAATCACACAATCACACAATCACACAATCACACAATCACACAATCACGTAATCACACAATCACACAATCACACAATCACAATTGCACAATCACACAATCACACAGTCACACAATCGCACAATCACACAATCACACAATCACACAATCACACAATCACACAATCACACAATCACACAATCACACAATCACACAATCACACAATCACACAATCACACAAGCACACAATCACTCAATCACACAATCACACAATCACACAATCACACAATCACACAATCACACAGTACACACAATCACAAACACACAATCACACAATCACAATTACACAATCACACAATCACACAATCACACAATCACACAATCACACAATCACACAATCACACAGTCACACAATCACACAATCACACAATCACACAGTCACACAATCACACAATCACGCAATCACACAATCACACAATCACACAACCACACAACCACACAATCACACAATCACACAATCAAACAATCACACAATCACACAATCACGGCCACAAAATCACACATTCACACAATCACACAATCACACAATCACACACTCACACAATCACACAGTCACAATCACACAATCACACAATCACACAATCACACAATCACTCAATCACACAATCACACAATCACACAATCACACAATCACAAAATCACACAATCACACAATCACACAATCACACAATCACGGTCACACAATCACACATTCAAACAATCACACAATCACACAATCACTCAATCACACAATCACACAATCACACAATCACACAATCAAACAATCACACAATCAAACAATCACACAATCACACAATCTCACAATCACACAATCACACAACCACACAATCACACAACCACACAATCACACAATCACACAATCACACAATCACACAATCACACAATCACACAATCACACAATCACACAATCACACAAGCACACAGTCACACAATCACACAATCACACAATCACACAATCACACAATCACACAATCACACAATCACACAGTACACACAATCACAATCACACAATCACACAATCACAATTACACAATCACACAATCACACAATCACACAATCACACAATCACACAATCACAATTACACAATCACACAATCACACAATCACACAGTACACACAATCACAATCACACAATCACACAATCAAAATTACACAATCACACAATCACACAATCAAAATTACACAATCAAAATTACACAATCACACAATCACACAATCACACAATCACACAGTCACACAAACACACAATCACAATTACACAATCACACAATCACGTAATCACACAATCACACAATCACACAATCACAATTACACAATCACACAATCACACAGTCACACAATCGCACAATCACACAATCACACAATCACACAATCACACAGTACACACAATCACAAACACACAATCACAATTACACAATCACACAATCACACAATCACACAATCACACAATCACACAATCACACAATCACACAATCACGGTCACACAGTCACACAATCACACAGTCACAATCACGCAATCGCGCAATCACGATCACACAATCACGATAACACAATCACGATCACACAATCACACAATCACACAATCACACAATCACACAATCACACAATCACACAATCACACAATCACAATCACACAATCACACAATCACACAATCACACAATCACACAATTATACAATCACACAAGCACACCATCACTCAATCACACAATCACACACTCACACAATCACACAATCACACAATCACACAATCACACAACCACACAACCACGCAATCACACAAGCACACAGTCACTCAAACACACAATCACACACTCACACAATCACACAATCATACAATCACACAATCACACAATCACACAATCACACAATCACACAATCACACAATCACACAAGCACAATCACACAATCGCGGTCACACAATCACGGTCGCACAGTAACGGTCACACAATCACACATTCACACAATCCCACAATCACAATCACACAATCACAATCACACAATCACACAGTCACACAATCACACAGTCACAATCACGCAATCGCACAATCACGATCACACAATCACGATAACACAATCACGATCACACAATCACGATCGCACAACCACTCAATCACACAATCACGCAATCACACAATTACACAATCACACAATCACACAATCACACAGTTATACAATCACACTAGCACACCATCACTCAATCACACAATCACACAATCACACAATCACACAATCACACAATCACACAATCACACAATCACACAATCACCCAATCACACAATCACACAATCACACAATCACACAATCACAAAATCACAAAATCACACAATCACACAATCACACAATCACGGTCACACAATCACACTCTCACACAATCAGACAATCACACAATCACTCAATCACACAATCACACAATCACACAATCACAAAATCACACAATCACACAATCACACAATCACACAATCACGGTCACACAATCACACATTCACACAATCACACAATCACACAATCACACAATCACACAATCACACAATCACACAGTACACACAATCACAATCACACAATCACACAATCTCACAATCACACAATCACACAACCACACAATCACACAACCACACAATCACACAATCACACAATCACACAATCACACAATCACACAATCACACAATCACACAATCACACAATCACACAATCACGGCCACACAATCACACATTCACACAATCACACAAGCACACAGTCACTCAATCACACAATCACACAATCACACAATCACACAATCACACAATCACACAATCACACAATCACACAGTACACACAATCACAATCACACAATCACACAATCACAATTACACAATCACACAATCACACAATCACACAGTCACACAATCACACAATCACACAATCACACAATCACACAATCACACAGTCACACAATCACACAATCACACAATCACACAGTCACACAATCACACAATCACGCAATCACACAATCACACAACCACACAACCACACAATCACACAAGCACACAATCACACAATCACACAATCACAATTACACAATCACACAATCACACAATCACACAACCACACAACCACGCAATCACACAAGCACACAATCACTCAAACACACAATCACACACTCACACAATCACACAATCACACAATCACACAATCACACAATCACACAATCACACAATCACACAATCACACAATCACAATCACACAAGCACAATCACACAATCGCGGTCACACAATCACGGTCACACAGTAACGGTCACACAATCACACATTCACACAATCCCACAATCACAATCACACAATCACACAGTCACAATCACGCAATCGCACAATCACGATCACACAATCACGATAACACAATCACGATCACACAATCACGATCGCACAACCACTCAATAACACAATCACGCAATCACACAATTACACAATCACACAATCACACAATCACAAAATCACACAATCACACAATCACACAATCACACAATCACACAATCAAACAACCACACAATCACACAATCACGGCCACACAATCACACATTCACACAATCACACAATCACACAATCACACAATCACACAATCACACAATCACACAATCACACAATCAAACAATCACACAATCACACAATCACGGCCACACAATCACACATTCACACAATCACACAATCACACAATCACACACTCACACAATCACACAGTCACAATCACACAATCACACAATCACACAATCACACAATCACTCAATCACACAATCACACAATCACACAATCACACAATCACAAAATCACACAATCACACAATCACACAATCACACAATCACGGTCACACAATCACACATTCACACAATCACACAATCACACAATCACTCAATCACACAATCACACAATCACACAATCACACAATCAAACAATCACACAATCAAACAATCACACAACCACACAATCACACAATCACACAATCACACAATCACACAATCACACAATCACACAATCACACAATCACACAATCACACAATCACACAATCACACAAGCACACAGTCACACAATCACACAATCACACAATCACACAATCACACAATCACACAATCACACAATCACACAATCACACAATCACACAATCACACAGTACACACAATCACACAGTACACACAATCACAATCACACAATCACACAATCACAATTACACAATCACACAATCACACAATCACACAATCACAATTTCACAATCACACAATCACACAATCACACAGTACACACAATCACAATCACACAATCACACAATCAAAATTACACAATCACACAATCACACAATCAAAATTACACAATCACACAATCACACAATCACACAATCACACAGTCACACAATCACACAATCACACAATCACACAATCACACAATCACGTAATCACACAATCACACAATCACACAATCACAATTACACAATCACACAATCACACAGTCACACAATCGCACAATCACACAATCACACAATCACACAATCACACAATCACACAATCACACAATCACGGTCACACAGTCACACAATCACACAGTCACAATCACGCAATCGCACAATCACGATCACACAATCACGATAACACAATCACGATCACACAATCACGATCACACAATCACGATCGCACAACCACACAATCACACAATCACACAATCACACAATCACACAATCACACAATCACACAATCACACAATCACACAATCACACAATCACACAATCACACAATCACACAATCACACAATCACACATTCACACAATCACGAAATCACACAATCACACAATCACACAAGCACACAAGCACACAATCAGTCAATCACACAATCACACAATCACACAACCACACAATCACACAATCACACAATCACACAAGCACACAATCACTCAATCACACAATCACACAATCACACAATCGCACAATCACACAATCACACAATCACACAATCACACAAGCACACAATCACACAATCACACAATCACACAATCACACAATCACACAATCACACAATCACACAATCACACAGTACACACAATCACAATCACACGATCACACAATCACAATTACACAATCACACAATCACACAATCACAATTACACAATCACACAATCACACAATCACACAGTACACACAATCACAATCACACAATCACACAATCAAAATTACACAATCACACAATCACACAATCAAAATTACACAATCACACAATCACACAATCACACAATCACACAATCACACAATCACACAGTCACACAATCACACAATCACACAATCACACAATCACACAATCACACACTCACACAATCACACAGTCACAATCACACAATCACACAATCACACAATCACACAATCACTCAATCACACAATCACACAATCACACAATCACACAATCACAAAATCACACAATCATACAATCACACAATCACACAATCACGGTCACACAATCACACATTCACACAATCACACAATCACACAATCACACAATCACACAATCACACAGTACACACAATCACAATCACACAATCACACAATCACAATCACGCAATCACACAATCACGATTACACAATCACGATCACACAATCACGATCACACAATCACGATCACACAATCACACAGTCACACAATCACACAGTCACACAATCACACAATCACAATCACGCAATCACACAATCACGATCACACAATCACGATCACACAATAACGGTCACACAATCACGATCACACAATCACGATCGCACAATCACGATCACACAATCACGATCGCACAACCACACAATCATACAATCACACAATCACACAATCACACAATCACACAATCACACAATCACACAGTCACACAATCACACAATCACACAATCACACAGTCACACAATCACACAATCACGCAATCACACAATCACACAATCACACAACCACACAACCACACAATCACACAATCACACAATCAAACAATCACACAATCACACAATCACGGCCACAAAATCACACATTCACACAATCACACAATCACACAATCACACAATCACACAATCACACAATCACACAATCACACAGTACACACAATCACAATCACACAATCACACAATCACAATTACACAATCACACAATCACACAATCACACAATCACACAATCACACAATCACAATTACACAATCACACAATCACACAATCACACAGTACACACAATCACAATCACACAATCACACAATCAAAATTACACAATCACACAATCACACAATCAAAATTACACAATCAAAATTACACAATCACACAATCACACAATCACACAATCACACAGTCACACAAACACACAATCACAATTACACAATCACACAATCACGTAATCACACAATCACACAATCACACAATCACAATTACACAATCACACAATCACACAGTCACACAATCGCACAATCACACAATCACACAATCACACAATCACACAGTACACACAATCACAAACACACAATCACAATTACACAATCACACAATCACACAATCACACAATCACACAATCACACAATCACACAATCACACAATCACGGTCACACAGTCACACAATCACACAGTCACAATCACGCAATCGCGCAATCACGATCACACAATCACGATAACACAATCACGATCACACAATCACACAATCACACAATCACACAATCACACAATCACACAATCACACAATCACACAATCACAATCACACAATCACACAATCACACAATCACACAATCACACAATTATACAATCACACAAGCACACCATCACTCAATCACACAATCACACACTCACACAATCACACAATCACACAATCACACAATCACACAACCACACAACCACGCAATCACACAAGCACACAGTCACTCAAACACACAATCACACACTCACACAATCACACAATCATACAATCACACAATCACACAATCACACAATCACACAATCACACAATCACACAATCACACAAGCACAATCACACAATCGCGGTCACACAATCACGGTCGCACAGTAACGGTCACACAATCACACATTCACACAATCCCACAATCACAATCACACAATCACAATCACACAATCACACAGTCACACAATCACACAGTCACAATCACGCAATCGCACAATCACGATCACACAATCACGATAACACAATCACGATCACACAATCACGATCGCACAACCACTCAATCACACAATCACGCAATCACACAATTACACAATCACACAATCACACAATCACACAGTTATACAATCACACTAGCACACCATCACTCAATCACACAATCACACAATCACACAATCACACAATCACACAATCACACAATCACACAATCACCCAATCACACAATCACACAATCACACAATCACACAATCACAAAATCACAAAATCACACAATCACACAATCACACAATCACGGTCACACAATCACACTCTCACACAATCAGACAATCACACAATCACTCAATCACACAATCACACAATCACACAATCACAAAATCACACAATCACACAATCACACAATCACACAATCACGGTCACACAATCACACATTCACACAATCACACAATCACACAATCACACAATCACACAATCACACAATCACACAGTACACACAATCACAATCACACAATCACACAATCTCACAATCACACAATCACACAACCACACAATCACACAACCACACAATCACACAATCACACAATCACACAATCACACAATCACACAATCACACAATCACACAATCACACAATCACACAATCACGGCCACACAATCACACATTCACACAATCACACAAGCACACAGTCACTCAATCACACAATCACACAATCACACAATCACACAATCACACAATCACACAATCACACAATCACACAGTACACACAATCACAATCACACAATCACACAATCACAATTACACAATCACACAATCACACAATCACACAGTCACACAATCACACAATCACACAATCACACAATCACACAATCACACAGTCACACAATCACACAATCACACAATCACACAGTCACACAATCACACAATCACGCAATCACACAATCACACAACCACACAACCACACAATCACACAAGCACACAATCACACAATCACACAATCACAATTACACAATCACACAATCACACAATCACACAACCACACAACCACGCAATCACACAAGCACACAATCACTCAAACACACAATCACACACTCACACAATCACACAATCACACAATCACACAATCACACAATCACACAATCACACAATCACACAATCACACAATCACAATCACACAAGCACAATCACACAATCGCGGTCACACAATCACGGTCACACAGTAACGGTCACACAATCACACATTCACACAATCCCACAATCACAATCACACAATCACACAGTCACAATCACGCAATCGCACAATCACGATCACACAATCACGATAACACAATCACGATCACACAATCACGATCGCACAACCACTCAATAACACAATCACGCAATCACACAATTACACAATCACACAATCACACAATCACAAAATCACACAATCACACAATCACACAATCACACAATCACACAATCAAACAACCACACAATCACACAATCACGGCCACACAATCACACATTCACACAATCACACAATCACACAATCACACAATCACACAATCACACAATCACACAATCACACAATCAAACAATCACACAATCACACAATCACGGCCACACAATCACACATTCACACAATCACACAATCACACAATCACACACTCACACAATCACACAGTCACAATCACACAATCACACAATCACACAATCACACAATCACTCAATCACACAATCACACAATCACACAATCACACAATCACAAAATCACACAATCACACAATCACACAATCACACAATCACGGTCACACAATCACACATTCACACAATCACACAATCACACAATCACTCAATCACACAATCACACAATCACACAATCACACAATCAAACAATCACACAATCAAACAATCACACAACCACACAATCACACAATCACACAATCACACAATCACACAATCACACAATCACACAATCACACAATCACACAATCACACAATCACACAATCACACAAGCACACAGTCACACAATCACACAATCACACAATCACACAATCACACAATCACACAATCACACAATCACACAATCACACAATCACACAATCACACAGTACACACAATCACACAGTACACACAATCACAATCACACAATCACACAATCACAATTACACAATCACACAATCACACAATCACACAATCACAATTTCACAATCACACAATCACACAATCACACAGTACACACAATCACAATCACACAATCACACAATCAAAATTACACAATCACACAATCACACAATCAAAATTACACAATCACACAATCACACAATCACACAATCACACAGTCACACAATCACACAATCACACAATCACACAATCACACAATCACGTAATCACACAATCACACAATCACACAATCACAATTACACAATCACACAATCACACAGTCACACAATCGCACAATCACACAATCACACAATCACACAATCACACAATCACACAATCACACAATCACGGTCACACAGTCACACAATCACACAGTCACAATCACGCAATCGCACAATCACGATCACACAATCACGATAACACAATCACGATCACACAATCACGATCACACAATCACGATCGCACAACCACACAATCACACAATCACACAATCACACAATCACACAATCACACAATCACACAATCACACAATCACACAATCACACAATCACACAATCACACAATCACACAATCACACAATCACACAATCACACATTCACACAATCACGAAATCACACAATCACACAATCACACAAGCACACAAGCACACAATCAGTCAATCACACAATCACACAATCACACAACCACACAATCACACAATCACACAATCACACAAGCACACAATCACTCAATCACACAATCACACAATCACACAATCGCACAATCACACAATCACACAATCACACAATCACACAAGCACACAATCACACAATCACACAATCACACAATCACACAATCACACAATCACACAATCACACAATCACACAGTACACACAATCACAATCACACGATCACACAATCACAATTACACAATCACACAATCACACAATCACAATTACACAATCACACAATCACACAATCACACAGTACACACAATCACAATCACACAATCACACAATCAAAATTACACAATCACACAATCACACAATCAAAATTACACAATCACACAATCACACAATCACACAATCACACAATCACACAATCACACAGTCACACAATCACACAATCACACAATCACACAATCACACAATCACACACTCACACAATCACACAGTCACAATCACACAATCACACAATCACACAATCACACAATCACTCAATCACACAATCACACAATCACACAATCACACAATCACAAAATCACACAATCATACAATCACACAATCACACAATCACGGTCACACAATCACACATTCACACAATCACACAATCACACAATCACACAATCACACAATCACACAGTACACACAATCACAATCACACAATCACACAATCACAATCACGCAATCACACAATCACGATTACACAATCACGATCACACAATCACGATCACACAATCACGATCACACAATCACACAGTCACACAATCACACAGTCACACAATCACACAATCACAATCACGCAATCACACAATCACGATCACACAATCACGATCACACAATAACGGTCACACAATCACGATCACACAATCACGATCGCACAATCACGATCACACAATCACGATCGCACAACCACACAATCATACAATCACACAATCACACAATCACACAATCACACAATCACACAATCACACAATCACAATCACACAATCACACAATCACACAAGCACACAAGCACACAATCACACAATCACACAACCACACAACCACACAATCACACAAGCACACAATCACACAATCACACAATCACAATTACACAATCACACAATCACACAATCACACAATCACACAATCGCACAATCACACAATCACACAATCACACAATCACACAATCACAATCACACAAGCACAATCACACAATCGCGGTCACACAATCACAGTCACACAGTAACGGTCACACAATCACACATTCACACAATCCCACAATCACAATCACACAATCACAATCACACAATCACACAGTCACACAATCACACAGTCACAATCACGCAATCGCACAATCACGATCACACAATCACGATAACACAATCACGATCACACAATCACGATCGCACAACCACTCAATCACACAATCACGCAATCACACAATTACACAATCACACAATCACACAATCACACAGTTATACAATCACACTAGCACACCATCACTCAATCACACAATCACACAATCACACAATCACACAATCACACAATCACACAATCACACAATCACCCAATCACACAATCACACAATCACACAATCACACAATCACAAAATCACACAATCACACAATCACACAATCACACAATCACACTCTCACACAATCACACAATCACACAATCACTCAATCACACAATCACACAATCACACAATCACACAATCAAACAATCACACAATCACACAATCACACAATCACACAATCTCACAATCACACAATCACACAACCACACAATCACACAACCACACAATCACACAATCACACAATCACACAATCACACAATCACACAATCACACAATCACACAATCACACAATCACAATCACACAATCACACAATCTCACAATCACACAATCACACATACACACAATCACACAACCACACAATCACACAATCACACAATCACATAATCACACAATCACACAATCACACAATCACACAATCACACAATCACAATCACACAATCACAATCACACAATCACAATCACACAATCACAATCACACAATCACAATCACACAATCACAATTACACAATCACACAATCACACAATCACACAATCACACAGTACACACAATCACAATCACACAATCACACAATCAAAATTACACAATCACACAATCACACAATCAAAATTACACAATCACACAATCACACAATCACACAATCACACAATCACACAGTCACACAATCACACAATCACACAATCACACAATCACACAATCACGTAATCACACAATCACACAATCACACAATCACACAAGCACACAATCACTCAATCACACAATCACACAATCACACAATCACACAATCACACAATCACACAATCACACAGTACACACAATCACAATCACACAATCACACAATCACAATTACACAATCACACAATCACACAATCACACAATCACACAATCACACAGTCACACAATCACACAATCACACAATCACACAGTCACACAATCACACAATCACGCAATCACACAATCACACAATCACACAACCACACAACCACACAGTCACACAAGCACACAATCACACAATCACACAATCACAATTACACAATCACACAATCACACAATCACACAATCACACAATCACACAATCACGGTCACACAGTCACACAATCACACAGTCACAATCACGCAATCGCACAATCACGATCACACAATCACACAATCACACAATCACGGTCACACAGTCACACAATCACACAGTCACAATCACGCAATCGCACAATCACGATCACACAATCACGATAACACAATCACGATCACACAATCACGATCGCACAACCACACAATCACACAATCACACAATCACAATTACACAATCACACAATCGCGGTCACACAATCACGGTCACACAATAACGGTCACACAATCACACATTCACACAATCCCACAATCACAATCACGCAATCACAATCACACAATCACACAGTCACACAATTACACAGTCACAATCACGCAATCGCACAATCACGATCACACAATCACGATAACACAATCACGATCACACAATCACGATCGCACAACCACTCAATCACACAATCACACAATCACACAGTCACACAATCACTCAATCACACAATCACACACTCACACAATCACACAGTCACACAATCACACAATCACACAATCACACAATCACACAATCACACAATCACACAATCACACAATCACACAATCACACAATCACACAATCACACAATCACGCAATCACAATTACACAATCACACAATCACACAATCACACAATCACGCAATCACAAAATCACACAATCACACAACCACACAACCACACAGTCACACAAGCACACAATCACACAATCACACAATCACAATTACACAATCACACCATCACACAATCACACAATCACACAATCACACAATAACACAATCACACAATCACACAGTCACACAATCGCACAATCACACAATCACACAATCACACAATCACACAATCACACAATCACACAATCACACAATCACACAATCACACAATCACACAATCACACAATCACACAATCACAAAATCACACAATCACACAATCACACAATCACACAATCACACTCTCACACAATCACACAATCACACAATCACTCAATCACACAATCACACAATCACACAATCACACAATCAAACAATCACACAATCACACAATCACACAATCACACAATCTCACAATCACACAATCACACAACCACACAATCACACAACCACACAATCACACAATCACACAATCACACAATCACACAATCACACAATCACACAATCACACAATCACACAATCACAATCACACAATCACACAATCTCACAATCACACAATCACACATACACACAATCACACAACCACACAATCACACAATCACACAATCACATAATCACACAATCACACAATCACACAATCACACAATCACACAATCACAATCACACAATCACAATCACACAATCACAATCACACAATCACAATCACACAATCACAATCACACAATCACAATTACACAATCACACAATCACACAATCACACAATCACACAGTACACACAATCACAATCACACAATCACACAATCAAAATTACACAATCACACAATCACACAATCAAAATTACACAATCACACAATCACACAATCACACAATCACACAATCACACAGTCACACAATCACACAATCACACAATCACACAATCACACAATCACGTAATCACACAATCACACAATCACACAATCACACAAGCACACAATCACTCAATCACACAATCACACAATCACACAATCACACAATCACACAATCACACAATCACACAGTACACACAATCACAATCACACAATCACACAATCACAATTACACAATCACACAATCACACAATCACACAATCACACAATCACACAGTCACACAATCACACAATCACACAATCACACAGTCACACAATCACACAATCACGCAATCACACAATCACACAATCACACAACCACACAACCACACAGTCACACAAGCACACAATCACACAATCACACAATCACAATTACACAATCACACAATCACACAATCACACAATCACACAATCACACAATCACGGTCACACAGTCACACAATCACACAGTCACAATCACGCAATCGCACAATCACGATCACACAATCACACAATCACACAATCACGGTCACACAGTCACACAATCACACAGTCACAATCACGCAATCGCACAATCACGATCACACAATCACGATAACACAATCACGATCACACAATCACGATCGCACAACCACACAATCACACAATCACACAATCACAATTACACAATCACACAATCGCGGTCACACAATCACGGTCACACAATAACGGTCACACAATCACACATTCACACAATCCCACAATCACAATCACGCAATCACAATCACACAATCACACAGTCACACAATTACACAGTCACAATCACGCAATCGCACAATCACGATCACACAATCACGATAACACAATCACGATCACACAATCACGATCGCACAACCACTCAATCACACAATCACACAATCACACAGTCACACAATCACTCAATCACACAATCACACACTCACACAATCACACAGTCACACAATCACACAATCACACAATCACACAATCACACAATCACACAATCACACAATCACACAATCACACAATCACACAATCACACAATCACACAATCACGCAATCACAATTACACAATCACACAATCACACAATCACACAATCACGCAATCACAAAATCACACAATCACACAACCACACAACCACACAGTCACACAAGCACACAATCACACAATCACACAATCACAATTACACAATCACACCATCACACAATCACACAATCACACAATCACACAATAACACAATCACACAATCACACAGTCACACAATCGCACAATCACACAATCACACAATCACACAATCACACAATCACACAATCACACAATCACACAATCACACAATCACACAATCACACAATCACACAAGCACACAGTCACTCAATCACACAATCACACAATCACACAATCACACAATCACACAGTCACACAGTACACACAATCACAATCACACAATCACACAATCACAATTACACAATCACACAATCACACAATCACACAATCACACAATCACACAATCACACAGTCACACAATCACACAATCACACAATCACACAGTCACACAACCACACAATCACGCAATCACACAATCACACAATCACACAACCACACAACCACACAATCACACAAGCACACAATCACACAATCACACAATCACAATTACACAATCACACAATCACACAATCACGCAATCACACAATCACACAATCACACAATCACAATTACACAATCACACAATCACACAGTCACACAATCGCACAATCACACAATCACACAATCACACAATCACACAATCACACAATCACACAATCACACAATCACACAATCACACAGTCACACAATCACACAATCACACAATCACACAGTCACACAATCACACAATCACGCAATCACACAATCACACAATCACACAACCACACAACCACACAATCACACAAGCACACAATCACACAATCACAATTATACAATCACACAATCACACAATCACACAATCACACAATCACGGTCACACAGTCACACAATCACACAGTCACAATCACGCAATCGCACAATCACGATCACACAATCACGATAACACAATCACGATCACACAATCACGATCACACAATCACGATCGCACAACCACACAATCACACAATCACACAATCACACAATCACACAATCACACAATCACACAATCACACAATCACACAATCACACAATCACACAATCACACAATCACACAATCACACAATCACACAATCACACAATCACACAATCACACAATCACACAATCACACAATCACACAATCACACATTCACACAATCACGAAATCACACAATCACACAATCACACAATCACACAAGCACACAAGCACACAATCAGTCAATCACACAATCACACAATCACACAACCACACAATCACACAATCACACAATCACACAAGCACACAATCACTCAATCACACAATCACACAATCACACAATCGCACAATCACACAATCACACAATCACACAATCACACAATCACACAAGCACACAATCACACAATCACACAATCACACAATCACACAATCACACAATCACACAATCACACAATCACACAGTACACACAATCACAATCACACGATCACACAATCACAATTACACAATCACACAATCACACAATCACAATTACACAATCACACAATCACACAATCACACAGTACACACAATCACAATCACACAATCACACAATCAAAATTACACAATCACACAATCACACAATCAAAATTACACAATCACACAATCACACAATCACACAATCACACAATCACACAGTCACACAATCACACAATCACACAATCACACAATCACACAATCACACACTCACACAATCACACAGTCACAATCACACAATCACACAATCACACAATCACACAATCACACAATCACACAATCAAACAATCACACAATCACACAATCACACAATCACACAATCTCACAATCACACAATCACACAACCACACAATCACACAACCACACAATCACACAATCACACAATCACACAATCACACAATCACACAATCACACAATCACACAATCACACAATCACAATCACACAATCACACAATCTCACAATCACACAATCACACATACACACAATCACACAACCACACAATCACACAATCACACAATCACATAATCACACAATCACACAATCACACAATCACACAATCACAATCACACAATCACAATCACACAATCAAAATTACACAATCACACAATCACACAATCAAAATTACACAATCACACAATCACACAATCACACAATCACACAATCACACAGTCACACAATCACACAATCACACAATCACACAATCACACAATCACGTAATCACACAATCACACAATCACACAATCACAATTACACAATCACACAATCACACAGTCACACAATCGCACAATCACACAATCACACAATCACACAATCACACAATCACACAATCACACAATCACACAATCACACAATCACACAATCACACAATCACACAAGCACACAATCACTCAATCACACAATCACACAATCACACAATCACACACTCACACAATCACACAATCACACAATCACACAACCACACAACCACGCAATCACACAAGCACACAGTCACTCAAACACACAATCACACACTCACACAATCACACAATCACATAAATCACACAAGCACACAATCACTCAATCGCACAATCACACAATCACACAATCACACAATCACACAGTACACACAATCACAATCACACAATCGCACAATCGCACAATCACACAATCACACAATCACACAATCACACAATCACACAATCACACAATCACACAATCACACAATCACACAATCACACAATCACACAATCACACAAGCACACAATCACTCAATCACACAATCACACAATCACACAATCACACAATCACACAATCACACAATCACACAGTACACACAATCACAATCACACAATCACACAATCACAATTACACAATCACACAATCACACAATCACACAATCACACAATCACACAGTCACACAATCACACAATCACACAATCACACAGTCACACAATCACACAATCACGCAATCACACAATCACACAATCACACAACCACACAACCACACAGTCACACAACCACACAATCACACAATCACACAATCACAATTACACAATCACACAATCACACAATCACACAATCACACAATCACACAATCACGGTCACACAGTCACACAATCACACAGTCACAATCACGCAATCGCACAATCACGATCACACAATCACACAATCACACAATCACGGTCACACAGTCACACAATCACACAGTCACAATCACGCAATCGCACAATCACGATCACACAATCACGATAACACAATCACGATCACACAATCACGATCGCACAACCACACAATCACACAATCACACAATCACAATTACACAATCACACAATCGCGGTCACACAATCACGGTCACACAATAACGGTCACACAATCACACATTCACACAATCCCACAATCACAATCACGCAATCACAATCACACAATCACACAGTCACACAATTACACAGTCACAATCACGCAATCGCACAATCACGATCACACAATCACGATCACACAATCACGATCGCACAACCACTCAATCACACAATCACACAATCACACAGTCACACAATCACTCAATCACACAATCACACACTCACACAATCACACAGTCACACAATCACACAATCACACAATCACACAATCACACAATCACACAATCACACAATCACTCAATCACACAATCACACAATCACACAATCACACAATTAAACAATCACACAATCACACAATCACACAATCACACAATCACACAATCACACAATCACACAATCACAATCACACAAGCACAATCACACAATCGCGGTCACACAATCACGGTCACACAATAACGGTCACACAATCACACATTCACACAATCCCACAATCACAATCACGCAATCACAATCACACAATCACACAGTCACACAATTACACAGTCACAATCACGCAATCGCACAATCACGATCACACAATCACGATAACACAATCACGATCACACAATCACGATCGCACAACCACTCAATCACACAATCACACAATCACACAGTCACACAATCACACAATCACACAATCACACAATCACACAATCACACACTCACACAATCACACAATCACACAATCACACAACCACACAACCACGCAATCACACAATCACACAATCACACAATCACACAGTACACACAATCACACAGTACACACAATCACAATCACACAATCACACAATCACAATTACACAATCACACAATCACACAATCACACAATCACAATTTCACAATCACACAATCACACAATCACACAGTACACACAATCACAATCACACAATCACACAATCAAAATTACACAATCACACAATCACACAATCAAAATTACACAATCACACAATCACACAATCACACAATCACACAGTCACACAATCACACAATCACACAATCACACAATCACACAATCACGTAATCACACAATCACACAATCACACAATCACAATTACACAATCACACAATCACACAGTCACACAATCGCACAATCACACAATCACACAATCACACAATCACACAATCACACAATCACACAATCACGGTCACACAGTCACACAATCACACAGTCACAATCACGCAATCGCACAATCACGATCACACAATCACGATAACACAATCACGATCACACAATCACGATCACACAATCACGATCGCACAACCACACAATCACACAATCACACAATCACACAATCACACAATCACACAATCACACAATCACACAATCACACAATCACACAATCACACAATCACACAATCACACAATCACACAATCACACAATCACACAATCACACAATCACACATTCACACAATCACGAAATCACACAATCACACAATCACACAAGCACACAAGCACACAATCAGTCAATCACACAATCACACAATCACACAACCACACAATCACACAATCACACAATCACACAAGCACACAATCACTCAATCACACAATCACACAATCACACAATCGCACAATCACACAATCACACAATCACACAATCACACAAGCACACAATCACACAATCACACAATCACACAATCACACAATCACACAATCACACAATCACACAATCACACAGTACACACAATCACAATCACACGATCACACAATCACAATTACACAATCACACAATCACACAATCACAATTACACAATCACACAATCACACAATCACACAGTACACACAATCACAATCACACAATCACACAATCAAAATTACACAATCACACAATCACACAATCAAAATTACACAATCACACAATCACACAATCACACAATCACACAATCACACAATCACACAGTCACACAATCACACAATCACACAATCACACAATCACACAATCACACACTCACACAATCACACAGTCACAATCACACAATCACACAATCACACAATCACACAATCACTCAATCACACAATCACACAATCACACAATCACACAATCACAAAATCACACAATCACACAATCACACAATCACAATCACACAATCACACAATCACACAAGCACACAAGCACACAATCACACAATCACACAACCACACAACCACACAATCACACAAGCACACAATCACACAATCACACAATCACAATTACACAATCACACAATCACACAATCACACAATCACACAATCGCACAATCACACAATCACACAATCACACAATCACACAATCACAATCACACAAGCACAATCACACAATCGCGGTCACACAATCACAGTCACACAGTAACGGTCACACAATCACACATTCACACAATCCCACAATCACAATCACACAATCACAATCACACAATCACACAGTCACACAATCACACAGTCACAATCACGCAATCGCACAATCACGATCACACAATCACGATAACACAATCACGATCACACAATCACGATCGCACAACCACTCAATCACACAATCACGCAATCACACAATTACACAATCACACAATCACACAATCACACAGTTATACAATCACACTAGCACACCATCACTCAATCACACAATCACACAATCACACAATCACACAATCACACAATCACACAATCACACAATCACCCAATCACACAATCACACAATCACACAATCACACAATCACAAAATCACACAATCACACAATCACACAATCACACAATCACACTCTCACACAATCACACAATCACACAATCACTCAATCACACAATCACACAATCACACAATCACACAATCAAACAATCACACAATCACACAATCACACAATCACACAATCTCACAATCACACAATCACACAACCACACAATCACACAACCACACAATCACACAATCACACAATCACACAATCACACAATCACACAATCACACAATCACACAATCACACAATCACAATCACACAATCACACAATCTCACAATCACACAATCACACATACACACAATCACACAACCACACAATCACACAATCACACAATCACATAATCACACAATCACACAATCACACAATCACACAATCACACAATCACAATCACACAATCACAATCACACAATCACAATCACACAATCACAATCACACAATCACAATCACACAATCACAATTACACAATCACACAATCACACAATCACACAATCACACAGTACACACAATCACAATCACACAATCACACAATCAAAATTACACAATCACACAATCACACAATCAAAATTACACAATCACACAATCACACAATCACACAATCACACAATCACACAGTCACACAATCACACAATCACACAATCACACAATCACACAATCACGTAATCACACAATCACACAATCACACAATCACACAAGCACACAATCACTCAATCACACAATCACACAATCACACAATCACACAATCACACAATCACACAATCACACAGTACACACAATCACAATCACACAATCACACAATCACAATTACACAATCACACAATCACACAATCACACAATCACACAATCACACAGTCACACAATCACACAATCACACAATCACACAGTCACACAATCACACAATCACGCAATCACACAATCACACAATCACACAACCACACAACCACACAGTCACACAAGCACACAATCACACAATCACACAATCACAATTACACAATCACACAATCACACAATCACACAATCACACAATCACACAATCACGGTCACACAGTCACACAATCACACAGTCACAATCACGCAATCGCACAATCACGATCACACAATCACACAATCACACAATCACGGTCACACAGTCACACAATCACACAGTCACAATCACGCAATCGCACAATCACGATCACACAATCACGATAACACAATCACGATCACACAATCACGATCGCACAACCACACAATCACACAATCACACAATCACAATTACACAATCACACAATCGCGGTCACACAATCACGGTCACACAATAACGGTCACACAATCACACATTCACACAATCCCACAATCACAATCACGCAATCACAATCACACAATCACACAGTCACACAATTACACAGTCACAATCACGCAATCGCACAATCACGATCACACAATCACGATAACACAATCACGATCACACAATCACGATCGCACAACCACTCAATCACACAATCACACAATCACACAGTCACACAATCACTCAATCACACAATCACACACTCACACAATCACACAGTCACACAATCACACAATCACACAATCACACAATCACACAATCACACAATCACACAATCACACAATCACACAATCACACAATCACACAATCACACAATCACGCAATCACAATTACACAATCACACAATCACACAATCACACAATCACGCAATCACAAAATCACACAATCACACAACCACACAACCACACAGTCACACAAGCACACAATCACACAATCACACAATCACAATTACACAATCACACCATCACACAATCACACAATCACACAATCACACAATAACACAATCACACAATCACACAGTCACACAATCGCACAATCACACAATCACACAATCACACAATCACACAATCACACAATCACACAATCACACAATCACACAATCACACAATCACACAATCACACAAGCACACAGTCACTCAATCACACAATCACACAATCACACAATCACACAATCACACAGTCACACAGTACACACAATCACAATCACACAATCACACAATCACAATTACACAATCACACAATCACACAATCACACAATCACACAATCACACAATCACACAGTCACACAATCACACAATCACACAATCACACAGTCACACAACCACACAATCACGCAATCACACAATCACACAATCACACAACCACACAACCACACAATCACACAAGCACACAATCACACAATCACACAATCACAATTACACAATCACACAATCACACAATCACGCAATCACACAATCACACAATCACACAATCACAATTACACAATCACACAATCACACAGTCACACAATCGCACAATCACACAATCACACAATCACACAATCACACAATCACACAATCACACAATCACACAATCACACAATCACACAGTCACACAATCACACAATCACACAATCACACAGTCACACAATCACACAATCACGCAATCACACAATCACACAATCACACAACCACACAACCACACAATCACACAAGCACACAATCACACAATCACAATTATACAATCACACAATCACACAATCACACAATCACACAATCACGGTCACACAGTCACACAATCACACAGTCACAATCACGCAATCGCACAATCACGATCACACAATCACGATAACACAATCACGATCACACAATCACGATCACACAATCACGATCGCACAACCACACAATCACACAATCACACAATCACACAATCACACAATCACACAATCACACAATCACACAATCACACAATCACACAATCACACAATCACACAATCACACAATCACACAATCACACAATCACACAATCACACAATCACACAATCACACAATCACACAATCACACAATCACACATTCACACAATCACGAAATCACACAATCACACAATCACACAATCACACAAGCACACAAGCACACAATCAGTCAATCACACAATCACACAATCACACAACCACACAATCACACAATCACACAATCACACAAGCACACAATCACTCAATCACACAATCACACAATCACACAATCGCACAATCACACAATCACACAATCACACAATCACACAATCACACAAGCACACAATCACACAATCACACAATCACACAATCACACAATCACACAATCACACAATCACACAATCACACAGTACACACAATCACAATCACACGATCACACAATCACAATTACACAATCACACAATCACACAATCACAATTACACAATCACACAATCACACAATCACACAGTACACACAATCACAATCACACAATCACACAATCAAAATTACACAATCACACAATCACACAATCAAAATTACACAATCACACAATCACACAATCACACAATCACACAATCACACAATCACACAGTCACACAATCACACAATCACACAATCACACAATCACACAATCACACACTCACACAATCACACAGTCACAATCACACAATCACACAATCACACAATCACACAATCACACAATCACACAATCAAACAATCACACAATCACACAATCACACAATCACACAATCTCACAATCACACAATCACACAACCACACAATCACACAACCACACAATCACACAATCACACAATCACACAATCACACAATCACACAATCACACAATCACACAATCACACAATCACAATCACACAATCACACAATCTCACAATCACACAATCACACATACACACAATCACACAACCACACAATCACACAATCACACAATCACATAATCACACAATCACACAATCACACAATCACACAATCACAATCACACAATCACAATCACACAATCAAAATTACACAATCACACAATCACACAATCAAAATTACACAATCACACAATCACACAATCACACAATCACACAATCACACAGTCACACAATCACACAATCACACAATCACACAATCACACAATCACGTAATCACACAATCACACAATCACACAATCACAATTACACAATCACACAATCACACAGTCACACAATCGCACAATCACACAATCACACAATCACACAATCACACAATCACACAATCACACAATCACACAATCACACAATCACACAATCACACAATCACACAAGCACACAATCACTCAATCACACAATCACACAATCACACAATCACACACTCACACAATCACACAATCACACAATCACACAACCACACAACCACGCAATCACACAAGCACACAGTCACTCAAACACACAATCACACACTCACACAATCACACAATCACATAAATCACACAAGCACACAATCACTCAATCGCACAATCACACAATCACACAATCACACAATCACACAGTACACACAATCACAATCACACAATCGCACAATCGCACAATCACACAATCACACAATCACACAATCACACAATCACACAATCACACAATCACACAATCACACAATCACACAATCACACAATCACACAAGCACACAATCACTCAATCACACAATCACACAATCACACAATCACACAATCACACAATCACACAATCACACAGTACACACAATCACAATCACACAATCACACAATCACAATTACACAATCACACAATCACACAATCACACAATCACACAATCACACAGTCACACAATCACACAATCACACAATCACACAGTCACACAATCACACAATCACGCAATCACACAATCACACAATCACACAACCACACAACCACACAGTCACACAAGCACACAATCACACAATCACACAATCACAATTACACAATCACACAATCACACAATCACACAATCACACAATCACACAATCACGGTCACACAGTCACACAATCACACAGTCACAATCACGCAATCGCACAATCACGATCACACAATCACACAATCACACAATCACGGTCACACAGTCACACAATCACACAGTCACAATCACGCAATCGCACAATCACGATCACACAATCACGATAACACAATCACGATCACACAATCACGATCGCACAACCACACAATCACACAATCACACAATCACAATTACACAATCACACAATCGCGGTCACACAATCACGGTCACACAATAACGGTCACACAATCACACATTCACACAATCCCACAATCACAATCACGCAATCACAATCACACAATCACACAGTCACACAATTACACAGTCACAATCACGCAATCGCACAATCACGATCACACAATCACGATAACACAATCACGATCACACAATCACGATCGCACAACCACTCAATCACACAATCACACAATCACACAGTCACACAATCACTCAATCACACAATCACACACTCACACAATCACACAGTCACACAATCACACAATCACACAATCACACAATCACACAATCACACAATCACACAATCACTCAATCACACAATCACACAATCACACAATCACACAATTAAACAATCACACAATCACACAATCACACAATCACACAATCACACAATCACACAATCACACAATCACAATCACACAAGCACAATCACACAATCGCGGTCACACAATCACGGTCACACAATAACGGTCACACAATCACACATTCACACAATCCCACAATCACAATCACGCAATCACAATCACACAATCACACAGTCACACAATTACACAGTCACAATCACGCAATCGCACAATCACGATCACACAATCACGATAACACAATCACGATCACACAATCACGATCGCACAACCACTCAATCACACAATCACACAATCACACAGTCACACAATCACACAATCACACAATCACACAATCACACAATCACACACTCACACAATCACACAATCACACAATCACACAACCACACAACCACGCAATCACACAAGCACACAATCACTCAATCACACAATCACACACTCACACAATCACACAGTCACAATCACACAATCACACAATCACACAATCACACAATCACACAATCACACAATCACACAATCAAACAATCACACAATCACACAATCACGGCCACACAATCACACATTCACACAATCACACAATCACACAATCACACAATCACACAATCACACAATCACACAATCACACAATCACACAATCACGCAATCACAATTACACAATCACACAATCACACAATCACACAATCACGCAATCACAAAATCACACAATCACACAACCACACAACCACACAGTCACACAAGCACACAATCACACAATCACACAATCACAATTACACAATCACACCATCACACAATCACACAATCACACAATCACACAATCACACAATCACACAATCACACAATCACACAATCACACAATCACACAATCACACAATCACACAATCACACAATCACACAATCACACAATCACACAATCACACAATCACACAATCACACAATCACACAATCACACAATCACACAATCACACAATCACAATCACACAATCACAATCACACAATCACAATCACACAATCACAATCACACAATCACAATCACACAATCACAATCACACAATCACAATCACACAATCACAATCACACAATCACAATCACACAATCACAATCACACAATCACAATCACACAATCACAATCACACAATCACAATCACACAATCACAATCACACAATCACAATCACACAATCACAATCACACAATCACAATCACACAATCACAATCACACAATCACAATCACACAATCACAATCACACAATCACAATCACACAATCACAATCACACAATCACAATCACACAATCACAATCACACAATCACAATCACACAATCACAATCACACAATCACAATCACACAATCACAATCACACAATCACAATCACACAATCACACAATCACAATCACACAGTCACAATCACACAATCACAATCACACAATCACAAGCACACAATCACAATCACACAATCACACAATCACACAATCACACAATCACACATTCACACAATCACGAAATCACACAATCACACAATCACACAATCACACAAGCACACAAGCACACAATCAGTCAATCACACAATCACACAATCACACAACCACACAATCACACAATCACACAATCACACAAGCACACAATCACTCAATCACACAATCACACAATCACACAATCGCACAATCACACAATCACACAATCACACAATCACACAATCACACAAGCACACAATCACACAATCACACAATCACACAATCACACAATCACACAATCACACAATCACACAATCACACAATCACACAGTACACACAATCACAATCACACGATCACACAATCACAATTACACAATCACACAATCACACAATCACAATTACACAATCACACAATCACACAATCACACAGTACACACAATCACAATCACACAATCACACAATCAAAATTACACAATCACACAATCACACAATCAAAATTACACAATCACACAATCACACAATCACACAATCACACAATCACACAATCACACAGTCACACAATCACACAATCACACAATCACACAATCACACAATCACACACTCACACAATCACACAGTCACAATCACACAATCACACAATCACACAATCACACAATCACTCAATCACACAATCACACAATCACACAATCACACAATCACAAAATCACACAATCACACAATCACACAATCACACAATCACGGTCACACAATCACACATTCACACAATCACACAATCACACAATCACACAATCACACAATCACACAGTACACACAATCACAATCACACAATCACACAATCACAATCACGCAATCACACAATCACGATTACACAATCACGATCACACAATCACGATCACACAATCACGATCACACAATCACACAGTCACACAATCACACAGTCACACAATCACACAATCACAATCACGCAATCACACAATCACGATCACACAATCACGGTCACACAATAACGGTCACACAATCACGATCACACAATCACGATCGCACAATCACGATCACACAATCACGATCGCACAACCACACAATCATACAATCACACAATCACACAATCACACAATCACACAATCACACAATCACAATCACACAATCACACAATCACACAAGCACACAAGCACACAAGCACACAATCACACAATCACACAACCACACAACCACACAATCACACAAGCACACAATCACACAATCACACAATCACAATTACACAATCACACAATCACACAATCACACAATCACACAATCGCACAATCACACAATCACACAATCACACAATCACACAATCACAATCACACAATCACAATCACACAATCACACAGTCACACAATCACACAGTCACAATCACGCAATCGCACAATCACGATCACACAATCACGATAACACAATCACGATCACACAATCACGATCGCACAACCACTCAATCACACAATCACGCAATCACACAATTACACAATCACACAATCACACAATCACACAGTTATACAATCACACTAGCACACCATCACTCAATCACACAATCACACAATCACACAATCACACAATCACACAATCACACAATCACCCAATCACACAATCACACAATCACACAATCACACAATCACAAAATCACACAATCACACAATCACACAATCACACAATCGCGGTCACACAATCACAGTCACACAGTAACGGTCACACAATCACACATTCACACAATCCCACAATCACAATCACACAATCACAATCACACAATCACACAGTCACACAATCACACAGTCACAATCACGCAATCGCACAATCACGATCACACAATCACGATAATACAATCACGATCACACAATCACGATCGCACAACCACTCAATCACACAATCACGCAATCACACAATTACACAATCACACAATCACACAGTTATACAATCACACTAGCACACCATCACTCAATCACACAATCACACAATCACACAATCACACAATCACACAATCACACAATCACCCAATCACACAATCACACAATCACACAATCACACAATCACAAAATCACACAATCACACAATCACACAATCACACAATCACGGTCACACAATCACACTCTCACACAATCACACAATCACACAATCACTCAATCACACAATCACACAATCACACAATCACACAATCAAACAATCACACAATCACACAATCACACAATCACACAATCTCACAATCACACAATCACACAACCACACAATCACACAACCACACAATCACACAATCACACAATCACACAATCACACAATCACACAATCACACAATCACACAATCACACAGTCACACAATCACACAATCACGCAATCACACAATCACACAATCACACAACCACACAACCACACAGTCACACAAGCACACAATCACACAATCACACAATCACACACTCACACAATCACACAATCACACAATCACACAACCACACAACCACGCAATCACACAAGCACACAATCACTCAATCACACAATCACACACTCACACAATCACACAGTCACAATCACACAATCACACAATCACACAATCACACAATCACACAATCACACAATCACACAATCACACAATCAAACAATCACACAATCACACAATCACACATTCACACAATCACACAATCACACAATCACACAATCACACAATCACACAATCACACAATCACACAATCACACAATCACACAATCACACAGTCACACAATCACACAATCACACAATCACACAGTCACACAATCACACAATCACGCAATCACACAATCACACAATCACACAACCACACAACCACACAATCACACAAGCACACAATCACACAATCACAATTATACAATCACACAATCACACAATCACACAATCACACAATCACGGTCACACAGTCACACAATCACACAGTCACAATCACGCAATCGCACAATCACGATCACACAATCACGATAACACAATCACGATCACACAATCACGATCACACAATCACGATCGCACAACCACACAATCACACAATCACACAATCACACAATCACACAATCACACAATCACACAATCACACAATCACACAATCACACAATCACACAATCACACAATCACACAATCACACAATCACACAATCACACAATCACACAATCACACAATCACACAATCACACAATCACACAATCACACATTCACACAATCACGAAATCACACAATCACACAATCACACAATCACACAAGCACACAAGCACACAATCAGTCAATCACACAATCACACAATCACACAACCACACAATCACACAATCACACAATCACACAAGCACACAATCACTCAATCACACAATCACACAATCACACAATCGCACAATCACACAATCACACAATCACACAATCACACAATCACACAAGCACACAATCACACAATCACACAATCACACAATCACACAATCACACAATCACACAATCACACAATCACACAGTACACACAATCACAATCACACGATCACACAATCACAATTACACAATCACACAATCACACAATCACAATTACACAATCACACAATCACACAATCACACAGTACACACAATCACAATCACACAATCACACAATCAAAATTACACAATCACACAATCACACAATCAAAATTACACAATCACACAATCACACAATCACACAATCACACAATCACACAGTCACACAATCACACAATCACACAATCACACAATCACACAATCACACACTCACACAATCACACAGTCACAATCACACAATCACACAATCACACAATCACACAATCACACAATCACACAATCAAACAATCACACAATCACACAATCACACAATCACACAATCTCACAATCACACAATCACACAACCACACAATCACACAACCACACAATCACACAATCACACAATCACACAATCACACAATCACACAATCACACAATCACACAATCACACAATCACAATCACACAATCACACAATCTCACAATCACACAATCACACATACACACAATCACACAACCACACAATCACACAATCACACAATCACATAATCACACAATCACACAATCACACAATCACACAATCACAATCACACAATCACAATCACACAATCAAAATTACACAATCACACAATCACACAATCAAAATTACACAATCACACAATCACACAATCACACAATCACACAATCACACAGTCACACAATCACACAATCACACAATCACACAATCACACAATCACGTAATCACACAATCACACAATCACACAATCACAATTACACAATCACACAATCACACAGTCACACAATCGCACAATCACACAATCACACAATCACACAATCACACAATCACACAATCACACAATCACACAATCACACAATCACACAAGCACACAATCACTCAATCACACAATCACACAATCACACAATCACACACTCACACAATCACACAATCACACAATCACACAACCACACAACCACGCAATCACACAAGCACACAGTCACTCAAACACACAATCACACACTCACACAATCACACAATCACATAAATCACACAAGCACACAATCACTCAATCGCACAATCACACAATCACACAATCACACAATCACACAGTACACACAATCACAATCACACAATCGCACAATCGCACAATCACACAATCACACAATCACACAATCACACAATCACACAATCATACAATCACACAATCACACAATCACACAATCACACAATCACACAAGCACACAATCACTCAATCACACAATCACACAATCACACAATCACACAATCACACAATCACACAGTACACACAATCACACAATCACACAATCACACAATCACACAATCACACAATCACACAATCACACAATCACACAATCACACAATCACACAATCACACAATCACACAATCACACAATCACACAATCACACATTCACACAATCACGAAATCACACAATCACACAATCACACAATCACACAAGCACACAAGCACACAATCAGTCAATCACACAATCACACAATCACACAACCACACAATCACACAATCACACAATCACACAAGCACACAATCACTCAATCACACAATCACACAATCACACAATCGCACAATCACACAATCACACAATCACACAATCACACAATCACACAAGCACACAATCACACAATCACACAATCACACAATCACACAATCACACAATCACACAATCACACAATCACACAGTACACACAATCACAATCACACGATCACACAATCACAATTACACAATCACACAATCACACAATCACAATTACACAATCACACAATCACACAATCACACAGTACACACAATCACAATCACACAATCACACAATCAAAATTACACAATCACACAATCACACAATCAAAATTACACAATCACACAATCACACAATCACACAATCACACAATCACACAGTCACACAATCACACAATCACACAATCACACAATCACACAATCACACACTCACACAATCACACAGTCACAATCACACAATCACACAATCACACAATCACACAATCACACAATCACACAATCAAACAATCACACAATCACACAATCACACAATCACACAATCTCACAATCACACAATCACACAACCACACAATCACACAACCACACAATCACACAATCACACAATCACACAATCACACAATCACACAATCACACAATCACACAATCACACAATCACAATCACACAATCACACAATCTCACAATCACACAATCACACATACACACAATCACACAACCACACAATCACACAATCACACAATCACATAATCACACAATCACACAATCACACAATCACACAATCACAATCACACAATCACAATCACACAATCAAAATTACACAATCACACAATCACACAATCACACAATCACACAATCACACAATCACACAATCACACAATCACACAATCACACAATCACACAAGCACACAATCACTCAATCACACAATCACACAATCACACAATCACACAATCACAATCACACAATCACAATCACACAATCAAAATTACACAATCACACAATCACACAATCAAAATTACACAATCACACAATCACACAATCACACAATCACACAATCACACAGTCACACAATCACACAATCACACAATCACACAATCACACAATCACGTAATCACACAATCACACAATCACACAATCACAATTACACAATCACACAATCACACAGTCACACAATCGCACAATCACACAATCACACAATCACACAATCACACAATCACACAATCACACAATCACACAATCACACAATCACACAAGCACACAATCACTCAATCACACAATCACACAATCACACAATCACACACTCACACAATCACACAATCACACAATCACACAACCACACAACCACGCAATCACACAAGCACACAGTCACTCAAACACACAATCACACACTCACACAATCACACAATCACATAAATCACACAAGCACACAATCACTCAATCGCACAATCACACAATCACACAATCACACAATCACACAGTACACACAATCACAATCACACAATCGCACAATCGCACAATCACACAATCACACAATCACACAATCACACAATCACACAATCACACAATCATACAATCACACAATCACACAATCACACAATCACACAATCACACAAGCACACAATCACTCAATCACACAATCACACAATCACACAATCACACAATCACACAATCACACAATCACACAGTACACACAATCACAATCACACAATCACACAATCACACAATCACACAATCACACAGTCACACAATCACACAATCACGCAATCACACAATCACACAATCACACAACCACACAACCACACAGTCACACAAGCACACAATCACACAATCACACAATCACAATTACACAATCACACAATCACACAATCACACAATCACCCAATCACACAATCACACAATCACACAATCACACAATCACAAAATCACACAATCACACAATCACACAATCACACAATCGCGGTCACACAATCACAGTCACACAGTAACGGTCACACAATCACACATTCACACAATCCCACAATCACAATCACACAATCACAATCACACAATCACACAGTCACACAATCACACAGTCACAATCACGCAATCGCACAATCACGATCACACAATCACGATAATACAATCACGATCACACAATCACGATCGCACAACCACTCAATCACACAATCACGCAATCACACAATTACACAATCACACAATCACACAATCACACAGTTATACAATCACACTAGCACACCATCACTCAATCACACAATCACACAATCACACAATCACACAATCACACAATCACACAATCACCCAATCACACAATCACACAATCACACAATCACACAATCACAAAATCACACAATCACACAATCACACAATCACACAATCACGGTCACACAATCACACTCTCACACAATCACACAATCACACAATCACTCAATCACACAATCACACAATCACACAATCACACAATCACACAATCAAACAATCACACAATCACACAATCACACAATCACACAATCTCACAATCACACAATCACACAACCACACAATCACACAACCACACAATCACACAATCACACAATCACACAATCACACAATCACACAATCACACAATCACACAATCACACAGTCACACAATCACACAATCACGCAATCACACAATCACACAATCACACAACCACACAACCACACAGTCACACAAGCACACAATCACACAATCACACAATCACACACTCACACAATCACACAATCACACAATCACACAACCACACAACCACGCAATCACACAAGCACACAATCACTCAATCACACAATCACACACTCACACAATCACACAGTCACAATCACACAATCACACAATCACACAATCACACAATCACACAATCACACAATCACACAATCACACAATCAAACAATCACACAATCACACAATCACACATTCACACAATCACACAATCACACAATCACACAATCACACAATCACACAATCACACAATCACACAATCACACAATCACACAATCACACAGTCACACAATCACACAATCACACAATCACACAGTCACACAATCACACAATCACGCAATCACACAATCACACAATCACACAACCACACAACCACACAATCACACAAGCACACAATCACACAATCACAATTATACAATCACACAATCACACAATCACACAATCACACAATCACGGTCACACAGTCACACAATCACACAGTCACAATCACGCAATCGCACAATCACGATCACACAATCACGATAACACAATCACGATCACACAATCACGATCACACAATCACGATCGCACAACCACACAATCACACAATCACACAATCACACAATCACACAATCACACAATCACACAATCACACAATCACACAATCACACAATCACACAATCACACAATCACACAATCACACAATCACACAATCACACAATCACACAATCACACAATCACACAATCACACAATCACACAATCACACAATCACACATTCACACAATCACGAAATCACACAATCACACAATCACACAATCACACAAGCACACAAGCACACAATCAGTCAATCACACAATCACACAATCACACAACCACACAATCACACAATCACACAATCACACAAGCACACAATCACTCAATCACACAATCACACAATCACACAATCGCACAATCACACAATCACACAATCACACAATCACACAATCACACAAGCACACAATCACACAATCACACAATCACACAATCACACAATCACACAATCACACAATCACACAATCACACAGTACACACAATCACAATCACACGATCACACAATCACAATTACACAATCACACAATCACACAATCACAATTACACAATCACACAATCACACAATCACACAGTACACACAATCACAATCACACAATCACACAATCAAAATTACACAATCACACAATCACACAATCAAAATTACACAATCACACAATCACACAATCACACAATCACACAATCACACAGTCACACAATCACACAATCACACAATCACACAATCACACAATCACACACTCACACAATCACACAGTCACAATCACACAATCACACAATCACACAATCACACAATCACACAATCACACAATCAAACAATCACACAATCACACAATCACACAATCACACAATCTCACAATCACACAATCACACAACCACACAATCACACAACCACACAATCACACAATCACACAATCACACAATCACACAATCACACAATCACACAATCACACAATCACACAATCACAATCACACAATCACACAATCTCACAATCACACAATCACACATACACACAATCACACAACCACACAATCACACAATCACACAATCACATAATCACACAATCACACAATCACACAATCACACAATCACAATCACACAATCACAATCACACAATCAAAATTACACAATCACACAATCACACAATCAAAATTACACAATCACACAATCACACAATCACACAATCACACAATCACACAGTCACACAATCACACAATCACACAATCACACAATCACACAATCACGTAATCACACAATCACACAATCACACAATCACAATTACACAATCACACAATCACACAGTCACACAATCGCACAATCACACAATCACACAATCACACAATCACACAATCACACAATCACACAATCACACAATCACACAATCACACAAGCACACAATCACTCAATCACACAATCACACAATCACACAATCACACACTCACACAATCACACAATCACACAATCACACAACCACACAACCACGCAATCACACAAGCACACAGTCACTCAAACACACAATCACACACTCACACAATCACACAATCACATAAATCACACAAGCACACAATCACTCAATCGCACAATCACACAATCACACAATCACACAATCACACAGTACACACAATCACAATCACACAATCGCACAATCGCACAATCACACAATCACACAATCACACAATCACACAATCACACAATCATACAATCACACAATCACACAATCACACAATCACACAATCACACAAGCACACAATCACTCAATCACACAATCACACAATCACACAATCACACAATCACACAATCACACAATCACACAGTACACACAATCACAATCACACAATCACACAATCACAATTACACAATCACACAATCACACAATCACACAATCACACAATCACACAGTCACACAATCACACAATCACACAATCACACAGTCACACAATCACACAATCACGCAATCACACAATCACACAATCACACAACCACACAACCACACAGTCACACAAGCACACAATCACACAATCACACAATCACAATTACACAATCACACAATCACACAATCACACAATCACACAATCACACAATCACGGTCACACAGTCACACAATCACACAGTCACAATCACGCAATCGCACAATCACGATCACACAATCACACAATCACACAATCACGGTCACACAGTCACACAATCACACAGTCACAATCACGCAATCGCACAATCACGATCACACAATCACGATAACACAATCACGATCACACAATCACGATCGCACAACCACACAATCACACAATCACACAATCACAATTACACAATCACACAATCGCGGTCACACAATCACGGTCACACAATAACGGTCACACAATCACACATTCACACAATCCCACAATCACAATCACGCAATCACAATCACACAATCACACAGTCACACAATTACACAGTCACAATCACGCAATCGCACAATCACGATCACACAATCACGATCGCACAACCACTCAATCACACAATCACACAATCACACAGTCACACAGTCACACAATCACTCAATCACACAATCACACACTCACACAATCACACAGTCACACAATCACACAATCACACAATCACACAATCACACAATCACACAATCACACAATCACTCAATCACACAATCACACAATCACACAATCACACAATTAAACAATCACACAATCACACAATCACACAATCACACAATCACACAATCACACAATCACACAATCACAATCACACAAGCACAATCACACAATCGCGGTCACACAATCACGGTCACACAATAACGGTCACACAATCACACATTCACACAATCCCACAATCACAATCACGCAATCACAATCACACAATCACACAGTCACACAATTACACAGTCACAATCACGCAATCGCACAATCACGATCACACAATCACGATAACACAATCACGATCACACAATCACGATCGCACAACCACTCAATCACACAATCACACAATCACACAGTCACACAATCACACAATCACACAATCACACAATCACACAATCACACACTCACACAATCACACAATCACACAATCACACAACCACACAACCACGCAATCACACAAGCACACAATCACTCAATCACACAATCACACACTCACACAATCACACAGTCACAATCACACAATCACACAATCACACAATCACACAATCACACAATCACACAATCACACAATCAAACAATCACACAATCACACAATCACGGCCACACAATCACACATTCACACAATCACACAATCACACAATCACACAATCACACAATCACACAATCACACAATCACACAATCACACAATCACGCAATCACAATTACACAATCACACAATCACACAATCACACAATCACGCAATCACAAAATCACACAATCACACAACCACACAACCACACAGTCACACAAGCACACAATCACACAATCACACAATCACAATTACACAATCACACCATCACACAATCACACAATCACACAATCACACAATCACACAATCACACAATCACACAATCACACAATCACACAATCACACAATCACACAATCACACAATCACACAATCACACAATCACACAATCACACAATCACACAATCACACAATCACACAATCACACAATCACACAATCACACAATCACAATCACACAATCACAATCACACAATCACAATCACACAATCACAATCACACAATCACAATCACACAATCACAATCACACAATCACAATCACACAATCACAATCACACAATCACAATCACACAATCACAATCACACAATCACAATCACACAATCACAATCACACAATCACAATCACACAATCACAATCACACAATCACAATCACACAATCACAATCACACAATCACAATCACACAATCACAATCACACAATCACAATCACACAATCACAATCACACAATCACAATCACACAATCACAATCACACAATCACAATCACACAATCACAATCACACAATCACAATCACACAATCACAATCACACAATCACAATCACACAATCACAATCACACAATCACACAATCACAATCACACAGTCACAATCACACAATCACAATCACACAATCACAAGCACACAATCACAATCACACAATCACACAATCACACAATCACACAATCACACATTCACACAATCACGAAATCACACAATCACACAATCACACAATCACACAAGCACACAAGCACACAATCAGTCAATCACACAATCACACAATCACACAACCACACAATCACACAATCACACAATCACACAAGCACACAATCACTCAATCACACAATCACACAATCACACAATCGCACAATCACACAATCACACAATCACACAATCACACAATCACACAAGCACACAATCACACAATCACACAATCACACAATCACACAATCACACAATCACACAATCACACAATCACACAGTACACACAATCACAATCACACGATCACACAATCACAATTACACAATCACACAATCACACAATCACAATTACACAATCACACAATCACACAATCACACAGTACACACAATCACAATCACACAATCACACAATCAAAATTACACAATCACACAATCACACAATCAAAATTACACAATCACACAATCACACAATCACACAATCACACAATCACACAATCACACAGTCACACAATCACACAATCACACAATCACACAATCACACAATCACACACTCACACAATCACACAGTCACAATCACACAATCACACAATCACACAATCACACAATCACTCAATCACACAATCACACAATCACACAATCACACAATCACAAAATCACACAATCACACAATCACACAATCACACAATCACGGTCACACAATCACACATTCACACAATCACACAATCACACAATCACACAATCACACAATCACACAGTACACACAATCACAATCACACAATCACACAATCACAATCACGCAATCACACAATCACGATTACACAATCACGATCACACAATCACGATCACACAATCACGATCACACAATCACACAGTCACACAATCACACAGTCACACAATCACACAATCACAATCACGCAATCACACAATCACGATCACACAATCACGGTCACACAATAACGGTCACACAATCACGATCACACAATCACGATCGCACAATCACGATCACACAATCACGATCGCACAACCACACAATCATACAATCACACAATCACACAATCACACAATCACACAATCACACAATCACAATCACACAATCACACAATCACACAAGCACACAAGCACACAATCACACAATCACACAACCACACAACCACACAATCACACAAGCACACAATCACACAATCACACAATCACAATTACACAATCACACAATCACACAATCACACAATCACACAATCGCACAATCACACAATCACACAATCACACAATCACACAATCACAATCACACAATCACAATCACACAATCACACAGTCACACAATCACACAGTCACAATCACGCAATCGCACAATCACGATCACACAATCACGATAACACAATCACGATCACACAATCACGATCGCACAACCACTCAATCACACAATCACGCAATCACACAATTACACAATCACACAATCACACAATCACACAGTTATACAATCACACTAGCACACCATCACTCAATCACACAATCACACAATCACACAATCACACAATCACACAATCACACAATCACCCAATCACACAATCACACAATCACACAATCACACAATCACAAAATCACACAATCACACAATCACACAATCACACAATCGCGGTCACACAATCACAGTCACACAGTAACGGTCACACAATCACACATTCACACAATCCCACAATCACAATCACACAATCACAATCACACAATCACACAGTCACACAATCACACAGTCACAATCACGCAATCGCACAATCACGATCACACAATCACGATAATACAATCACGATCACACAATCACGATCGCACAACCACTCAATCACACAATCACGCAATCACACAATTACACAATCACACAATCACACAATCACACAGTTATACAATCACACTAGCACACCATCACTCAATCACACAATCACACAATCACACAATCACACAATCACACAATCACACAATCACCCAATCACACAATCACACAATCACACAATCACACAATCACAAAATCACACAATCACACAATCACACAATCACACAATCACGGTCACACAATCACACTCTCACACAATCACACAATCACACAATCACTCAATCACACAATCACACAATCACACAATCACACAATCAAACAATCACACAATCACACAATCACACAATCACACAATCTCACAATCACACAATCACACAACCACACAATCACACAACCACACAATCACACAATCACACAATCACACAATCACACAATCACACAATCACACAATCACACAATCACACAGTCACACAATCACACAATCACGCAATCACACAATCACACAATCACACAACCACACAACCACACAGTCACACAAGCACACAATCACACAATCACACAATCACACACTCACACAATCACACAATCACACAATCACACAACCACACAACCACGCAATCACACAAGCACACAATCACTCAATCACACAATCACACACTCACACAATCACACAGTCACAATCACACAATCACACAATCACACAATCACACAATCACACAATCACACAATCACACAATCACACAATCAAACAATCACACAATCACACAATCACACATTCACACAATCACACAATCACACAATCACACAATCACACAATCACACAATCACACAATCACACAATCACACAATCACGCAATCACAATTACACAATCACACAATCACACAATCACACAATCACGCAATCACAAAATCACACAATCACACAACCACACAACCACACAATCACACAAGCACACAATCACACAATCACACAATCACAATTACACAATCACACCATCACACAATCACACAATCACACAATCACACAATCACACAATCACACAATCACACAATCACACAATCACACAATCACACAATCACACAATCACAATCACACAATCACAATCACACAATCACAATCACACAATCACAATCACACAATCACAATCACACAATCACAATCACACAATCACAATCACACAATCACAATCACACAATCACAATCACACAATCACAATCACACAATCACAATCACACAATCACAATCACACAATCACAATCACACAATCACAATCACACAATCACAATCACACAATCACAATCACACAATCACAATCACACAATCACAATCACACAATCACAATCACACAATCACAATCACACAATCACAATCACACAATCACAATCACACAATCACAATCACACAATCACAATCACACAATCACAATGACAAAATCACAATCACACAATCACAATCACACAATCACAATCACACAATCACAATCACACAATCACACAATCACAATCACACAGTCACAATCACACAATCACAATCACACAATCACAAGCACACAATCACAATCACACAATCACACAATCACACAATCACACAATCACACAATCACACAATCACACAACCACACAACCACGCAATCACACAAGCACACAATCACTCAATCACACAATCACACACTCACACAATCACACAGTCACAATCACACAATCACACAATCACACAATCACACAATCACTCAATCACACAATCACACAATCACACAATCACACAATCACACAATCACAAAATCACACAATCACAAAATCACACAATCACACAATCACGGTCACACAATCACACATTCACACAATCACACAATCACACAATCACACAATCACACAATCACACAATCACAATCACACAATCACACAATCACACAAGCACACAAGCACGCAATCAGTCAGTCACACAATCACACAATCACACAATCACACAATCACACAATCAGACAAGCACACAATCACTCAATCACACAATCACACAATCACACAATCGCACAGTCACACAATCACACAATCACACAATCACACAATCACACAATCACACAATCACACAAGCACACAATCACACAATCACACAATCACACAATCACACAATCACACAATAACACAATCACACAATCACACAGTCACACAATCGCACAATCACACAATCACACAATCACACAATCACACAATCACACAATCACACAATCACACAATCACACAATCACACAATCACACAATCACACAATCACACAATCACACAATCACACAATCACACAAGCACACAGTCACTCAATCACACAATCACACAATCACACAATCACACAATCACACAGTCACACAGTACACACAATCACAATCACACAATCACACAATCACAATTACACAATCACACAATCACACAATCACACAATCACACAATCACACAATCACACAGTCACACAATCACACAATCACACAATCACACAGTCACACAACCACACAATCACGCAATCACACAATCACACAATCACACAACCACACAACCACACAATCACACAAGCACACAATCACACAATCACACAATCACTATTACACAATCACACAATCACACAATCGCGCAATCACACAATCACACAATCACACAATCACAATTACACAATCACACAATCACACAGTCACACAATCGCACAATCACACAATCACACAATCACACAATCACACAATCACACAATCACACAATCACACAATCACACAATCACAAAGTCACACAATCACACAATCACACAATCACACAGTCACACAATCACACAATCACGCAATCACACAATCACACAATCACACAACCACACAACCACACAATCACACAAGCACACAATCACACAATCACACAATCACAATTACACAATCACACAATCACACAATCACACAATCACACAATCACGGTCACACAGTCACACAATCACACAGTCACAATCACGCAATCGCACAATCACGATCACACAATCACGGTAACACAATCACGATCACACAATCACGATCACACAATCACGATCGCACAACCACACAATCACACAATCACAAAATCACACAATCACACAATCACACAATCACACAATCACACAATCACACAATCACACAATCACACAATCACACAATCACACAATCACACAATCACACAATCACACAATCACACAATCACACAATCACACAATCACACAATCACACAATCACACATTCACACAATCACGAAATCACACAATCACACAATCACACAATCACACAAGCACACAAGCACACAATCAGTCAATCACACAATCACACAATCACACAACCACACAATCACACAATCACACAATCACACAAGCACACAATCACTCAATCACACAATCACACAATCACACAATCGCACAATCACACAATCACACAATCACACAATCACACAATCACACAAGCACACAATCACACAATCACACAATCACACAATCACACAATCACACAATCACACAATCACACAATCACACAGTACACACAATCACAATCACACGATCACACAATCACAATTACACAATCACACAATCACACAATCACAATTACACAATCACACAATCACACAATCACACAGTACACACAATCACAATCACACAATCACACAATCAAAATTACACAATCACACAATCACACAATCAAAATTACACAATCACACAATCACACAATCACACAATCACACAATCACACAATCACACAATCACACAGTCACACAATCACACAATCACACAATCACACAATCACACAATCACAATCACGCAATCACACAATCACGATCACACAATCACGATCACACAATAACGGTCACACAATCACGATCACACAATCACGATCGCACAATCACGATCACACAATCACGATCGCACAACCACACAATCATACAATCACACAATCACACAATCACACAATCACACAATCACACAATCACACAATCACAATCACACAATCACACAATCACACAAGCACACAAGCACACAATCACACAATCACACAACCACACAACCACACAATCACACAATCACACAATCACACAATCACACAATCACAATTACACAATCACACAATCACACAATCACACAATCACACAATCGCACAATCACACAATCACACAATCACACAATCACACAATCACAATCACACAAGCACAATCACACAATCGCGGTCACACAATCACAGTCACACAGTAACGGTCACACAATCACACATTCACACAATCCCACAATCACAATCACACAATCACAATCACACAATCACACAGTCACACAATCACACAGTCACAATCACGCAATCGCACAATCACGATCACACAATCACGATAACACAATCACGATCACACAATCACGATCGCACAACCACTCAATCACACAATCACGCAATCACACAATTACACAATCACACAATCACACAATCACACAGTTATACAATCACAATAGCACACCATCACTCAATCACACAATCACACACTCACACAATCACACAATCACACAATCACACAACCACACAACCACGCAATCACACAAGCACACAATCACTCAGTCACACAATCACACAATCAAACAATCACACAATCACACAATCACACAATCACACAATCACACAATCACACAATCACACAATCACACAATCACACAGTACACACAATCACAATCACACAATCACACAATCACAATTACACAATCACACAATCACACAATCACAATTCCACAATCACACAATCACACAATCACACAGTACACACAATCACAATCACACAATCACACAATCAAAATTACACAATCACACAATCACACAATCAAAATTACACAATCACACAATCACACAATCACACAATCACACAATCACACAATCACACAATCACACAGTCACACAATCACACAATCACTCAATCACACAATCGCACAATCACACAATCACACAATCACACAATCACACAGTCACACAATCACACAATCACACAAGCACACAATCACACAATCACACAATCACACAATCACACAACCACACAATCACACAGTACACACAATCACAATCACACAATCACACAATCACAATTACACAATCACACAATCACACAATCACAATTACACAATCACACAATCACACAATCACACAGTACACACAATCACAATCACACAATCACACAATCAAAATTACACAATCACACAATCACACAATCAAAATTACACAATCACACAATCACACAATCACACAATCACACAGTCACACAATCACAAAATCACACAATCACACAATCACGTAATCACACAATCACACAACCACACAATCACAATTACACAATCACACAATCACACAGTCACACAATCGCACAATCACACAATCACACAATCACACAATCACACACTCACACAATCACACAGTCACAATCACACAATCACACAATCACACAATCACACAATCACACAATCACTCAATCACACAATCACACAATCACACAATCACACAATCACAAAACCACACAATCACACAATCACACAATCACACAATCACGGTCACACAATCACACATTCACGGAATCACACAATCACACAATCACACAATCACACAATCACACAATCACAATCACACAATCACAATCACACAATCACACAATCACACAATCACACAATCACACAACCACACAACCACGCAATCACACAAGCACACAGTCACTCAAACACACAATCACACACTCACACAATCACACAATCACATAAATCACACAAGCACACAATCACTCAATCGCACAATCACACAATCACACAATCACACAATCACACAATCACACAATCACAATTACACAATCACACAATCACACAGTCACACAATCGCACAATCACACAATCACACAATCACACAATCACACACTCACACAATCACACAGTCACAATCACACAATCACACAATCACACAATCACACAATCACACAATCACTCAATCACACAATCACACAATCACACAATCACACAATCACAAAACCACACAATCACACAATCACACAATCACACAATCACGGTCACACAATCACACATTCACGGAATCACACAATCACACAATCACACAATCACACAATCACACAGTCACACAATCACACAATCACACAATCACACAATCACACAATCACAATCACGCAATCACACAATCACGATCACACAATCACGATCACACAATAACGGTCACACAATCACGATCACACAATCACGATCGCACAATCACGATCACACAATCACGATCGCACAACCACACAATCATACAATCACACAATCACACAATCACACAATCACACAATCACACAATCACACAATCACAATCACACAATCACACAATCACACAAGCACACAAGCACACAATCACACAATCACACAACCACACAACCACACAATCACACAATCACACAATCACACAATCACACAATCACAATTACACAATCACACAATCACACAATCACACAATCACACAATCGCACAATCACACAATCACACAATCACACAATCACACAATCACAATCACACAAGCACAATCACACAATCGCGGTCACACAATCACAGTCACACAGTAACGGTCACACAATCACACATTCACACAATCCCACAATCACAATCACACAATCACAATCACACAATCACACAGTCACACAATCACACAGTCACAATCACGCAATCGCACAATCACGATCACACAATCACGATAACACAATCACGATCACACAATCACGATCGCACAACCACTCAATCACACAATCACGCAATCACACAATTACACAATCACACAATCACACAATCACACAGTTATACAATCACAATAGCACACCATCACTCAATCACACAATCACACACTCACACAATCACACAATCACACAATCACACAACCACACAACCACGCAATCACACAAGCACACAATCACTCAGTCACACAATCACACAATCAAACAATCACACAATCACACAATCACACAATCACACAATCACACAATCACACAATCACACAATCACACAATCACACAGTACACACAATCACAATCACACAATCACACAATCACAATTACACAATCACACAATCACACAATCACAATTCCACAATCACACAATCACACAATCACACAGTACACACAATCACAATCACACAATCACACAATCAAAATTACACAATCACACAATCACACAATCAAAATTACACAATCACACAATCACACAATCACACAATCACACAATCACACAATCACACAGTCACACAATCACACAATCACTCAATCACACAATCGCACAATCACACAATCACACAATCACACAATCACACAGTCACACAATCACACAATCACACAAGCACACAATCACACAATCACACAATCACACAATCACACAACCACACAATCACACAGTACACACAATCACAATCACACAATCACACAATCACAATTACACAATCACACAATCACACAATCACAATTACACAATCACACAATCACACAATCACACAATCACACAGTACACACAATCACAATCACACAATCACACAATCAAAATTACACAATCACACAATCACACAATCAAAATTACACAATCACACAATCACACAATCACACAATCACACAGTCACACAATCACACAATCACACAATCACACAATCACGTAATCACACAATCACACAACCACACAATCACAATTACACAATCACACAATCACACAGTCACACAATCGCACAATCACACAATCACACAATCACACAATCACACACTCACACAATCACACAGTCACAATCACACAATCACACAATCACACAATCACACAATCACACAATCACTCAATCACACAATCACACAATCACACAATCACACAATCACAAAACCACACAATCACACAATCACACAATCACACAATCACGGTCACACAATCACACATTCACGGAATCACACAATCACACAATCACACAATCACACAATCACACAATCACAATCACACAATCACAATCACACAATCACACAATCACACAATCACACAATCACACAACCACACAACCACGCAATCACACAAGCACACAGTCACTCAAACACACAATCACACACTCACACAATCACACAATCACATAAATCACACAAGCACACAATCACTCAATCGCACAATCACACAATCACACAATCACACAATCACACAATCACACAATCACAATTACACAATCACACAATCACACAGTCACACAATCGCCAATCACACAATCACACAATCACACAATCACACACTCACACAATCACACAGTCACAATCACACAATCACACAATCACACAATCACACAATCACACAATCACTCAATCACACAATCACACAATCACACAATCACACAATCACAAAACCACACAATCACACAATCACACAATCACACAATCACGGTCACACAATCACACATTCACGGAATCACACAATCACACAATCACACAATCACACAATCACACAATCACAATCACACAATCACAATCACACAATCACAATCACACAATCACAATCACACAATCACAATCACACAATCACAATCACACAATCACAATCACACAATCACAATCACACAATCACAATCACACAATCACAATCACACAATCACAATCACACAATCACAATCACACAATCACAATCACACAATCACAATCACACAATCACAATCACACAATCACAATCACACAATCACAATCACACAATCACAATCACACAATCACAATCACACAATCACAATCACACAATCACAATCACACAATCACAATCACACAATCACAATCACACAATCACAATCACACAATCACAATCACACAATCACAATCACACAATCACAATCACACAATCACAATCACACAATCACACAGTCCCACAATCACACAGTCACACAATCACACAATCACAATCACGTAATCACACAATCACGATTACACAATCATGATCACACAATCGCGATCACACAATCACACAGTCACACAATCACACAGTCACACAATCACACAATCACAATCACGCAATCACACAATCACGATCACAAAATCACGATCACACAATAACGGTCACACAATCACGATCACACAATCACGATCGCACAATCACGATCACACAATCACGATCGCACAACCACACAATCATACAATCACACAATCACACAATCACACAATCACACAATCACACAATCACACAATCACACAATCACACAATCACACAATCACACAATCACAATCACACAATCACACAATCACACAAGCACACAATCAGTCAATCACACAATCACACAATCACACAATCACACAATCACACAATCACACAAGCACACAATCACTCAATCACACAATCACACAATCACACAATCGCACAATCACACAATCACACAATCACACAATCACACAATCACACAATCACACAAGCACACAATCACACAATCACACAATCACACAATCACACAATCACACAGTCGCACAGTCACACAATCACACAATCACACAATCACACAATCACACAATCACGTAATCACACAATCACACAATCACACAATCACAATTACACAATCACACAATCACACAGTCACACAATCGCACAATCACACAATCACACAATCACACAATCACACAATCACACAATCACAATTACACAATCACACAATCACACAATCACACAATCACACAATCACACAATCACGGTCACACAGTCACACAATCACACAGTCACAATCACGCAATCGCACAATCACGATCACACAATCACGATAACACAATCACGATCACACAATCACACAATCACACAATCACACAATCACACAATCACACAATCACACAATCACACAATCACACAATCACACAAACACACAATCACAATTACACAATCACACAATCACACAATCACACAATCACACAATCACACAATTATACAATCACACAAGCACACCATCACTCAATCACACAATCACACACTCACACAATCACACAATCACACAATCACACAACCACACAACCACGCAATCACACAAGCACACAATCACTCAAACACACAATCACACACTCACACAATCACACAATCACACAATCACACAATCACACAATCACACAATCACACAATCACACAATCACACAATCACACAATCACACAATCACACAATCACAATCACACAAGCACAATCACACAATCGCGGTCACACAATCACGGTCACACAGTAACGGTCACACAATCACACATTCACACAATCCCACAATCACAATCACACAATCACAATCACACAATCACAATCACACAATCACACAGTCACACAATCACACAGTCACAATCACGCAATCGCACAATCACGATCACACAATCACGATAACACAATCACGATCACACAATCACGATCGCACAACCACTCAATCACACAATCACGCAATCACACAATCACACAATCACACAATCACACAATCACACAATCACACAATCACAATCACACAAGCACAATCACACAATCACGAAATCACACAATCACACAATCTCACAATCACGCAATCACACAATCACACAATCACACAATCACACAATCACACAATCACACAATCACACAATCACGAAATCACACAATCACACAATCACACAATCACAATTACACAATCACACAATCACACAATCACACAACTATACAATCACACAAGCACACCATCACTCAATCACACAATCACATACTCACACAATCACACAATCACACAATCACACAACCACACAACCACGCAATCACACAAGCACACAATCACTCAATCACACAATCACACACTCACACAATCACACAGTCACAATCACACAATCACACAATCACACAATCACACAATCACACAATCACACAATCACACAATCACAATCACACAAGCACAATCACACAATCGCGGTCACACAATCACGGTCACACGGTAACGGTCACACAATCACACATTCACACAATCCCACAATCACAATCACACAATCACAATCACACAATCACACAGTCACAATCACGCAATCGCACAATCACGATCACACAATCACGATAACACAATTACGATCACACAATCACGATCGCACAACCACTCAATCACACAATCACGCAATCACACAATTACACAATCACACAATCACACAATCACGCAATCACAATTACACAATCACACAATCACACAATCACGCAATCACAAAATCACACAATCACACAACCACACAACCACACAATCACACAAGCACACAATCACACAATCACACAATCACAATTACACAATCACACAATCACACAATCACACAATCACACAATCACACCATCACACAATCACACAATCACACAATCACACAATCACACAATCACACAATCACACAATCACACAACCACAATCACACAATCACAATCACACAATCACAATCACACAATCACAATCACAATCACACAATCACAATCACACAATCACAATCACACAATCACACAGTACACACAATCACAATCACACAATCACACAATCACACAAGCACACAAGCACGCAATCAGTCAATCACACAATCACACAATCACACAATCACACAATCACACAATCAGACAAGCACACAATCACTCAATCACACAATCACACAATCACACAATCGCACAGTCACACAATCACACAATCACACAATCACACAATCACACAATCACACAAGCACACAATCACACAATCACACAATCACACAATCACACAATCACACAATAACACAATCACACAATCACACAATCACACAATCACACAGTACACACAATCACAATCACACAATCACACAATCACAATTACACAATCACACAATCACACAATCACACAGTACACACAATCACACAATCACACAATCAAAATTTCACAATCACACAATCACACAATCAAAATTACACAATCACACAATCACACAATCACACAATCACACAATCACACAGTCACACAATCACACAATCACACAATCACACAATCACACAATCACACAATCACGTAATCACACAATCACACAATCACACAATCACAATTACACAATCACACAATCACACAGTCACACAATCGCACAATCACACAATCACACAATCACACAATCACACAATCACACAATCACACAATCACACAATCACACAATCACAATTACACAATCACACAATCACACAATCACACAGTACACACAATCACAATCACACAATCACACAATCAAAATTACACAATCACACAATCACACAATCAAAATTACACAATCACACAATCACACAATCACACAATCACACAATCACACAATCACACAGTCACACAATCACACAATCACACAATCACACAATCACACAATCACACACTCACACAATCACACAGTCACAATCACACAATCACACAATCACACAATCACACAATCACTCAATCACACAATCACACAATCACACAATCACACAATCACAAAATCACACAATCACACAATCACACAATCACGGTCACACAATCACACATTCACACAATCACACAATCACACAATCACACAATCACACAATCACACAGTACACACAATCACAATCACACAATCACACAATCACAATCACGCAATCACACAATCACGATTACACAATCACGATCACACAATCACGATCACACAATCACGATCACACAACCACACAGTCACACAATCACACAGTCACACAATCACACAATCACAATCACGCAATCACACAATCACGATCACACAATCACGATCACACAATAACGGTCACACAATCACGATCACACAATCACGATCGCACAATCACGATCACACAATCACGATCGCACAACCACACAATCATACAATCACACAATCACACAATCACACAATCACACAATCACACAATCACACAATCACAATCACACAATCACACAATCACACAAGCACACAAGCACACAATCACACAATCACACTACCACACAACCACACAATCACACAAGCACACAATCACACAATCACACAATCACAATTACACAATCACACAATCACACAATCACACAATCACACAATCACACAATCACACAATCACACAATCACACAATCACACAATCACACAATCACAATCACACAAGCACAATCACACAATCGCGGTCACACAATCACAGTCACACAGTAACGGTCACACAATCACACATTCACACAATCCCACAATCACAATCACACAATCACAATCACACAATCACACAGTCACACAATCACACAGTCACAATCACGCAATCGCACAATCACGATCACACAATCACGATAACACAATCACGATCACACAATCACGATCGCACAACCACTCAATCACACAATCACGATCACACAACCACACAGTCACACAATCACACAGTCACACAATCACACAATCACAATCACGCAATCACACAATCACGATCACACAATCACGATCACACAATAACGGTCACACAATCACGATCACACAATCACGATCGCACAATCACGATCACACAATCACGATCGCACAACCACACAATCATACAATCACACAATCACACAATCACACAATCACACAATCACACAATCACAATCACACAATCACACAATCACACAAGCACACAAGCACACAATCACACAATCACACTACCACACAACCACACAATCACACAAGCACACAATCACACAATCACACAATCACAATTACACAATCACACAATCACACAATCACACAATCACACAATCACACAATCACACAATCACACAATCACACAATCACAATCACACAAGCACAATCACACAATCGCGGTCACACAATCACAGTCACACAGTAACGGTCACACAATCACACATTCACACAATCCCACAATCACAATCACACAATCACAATCACACAATCACACAGTCACACAATCACACAGTCACAATCACGCAATCGCACAATCACGATCACACAATCACGATAACACAATCACGATCACACAATCACGATCGCACAACCACTCAATCACACAATCACGCAATCACACAATTACACAATCACACAATCACACAATCACACAGTTATACAATCACAATAGCACACCATCACTCAATCACACAATCACACAATCACACAATCACACAATCACACAATCACACAATCACGTAATCACACAATCACACAATCACACAATCACAATTACACAATCACACAATCACACAGTCACACAATCGCACAATCACACAATCACACAATCACACAATCACACAATCACACAATCACACAATCACACAATCACACAATCACACAATCACACAATCACACAATCACAATTACACAATCACACAATCACACAATCACACAGTACACACAATCACAATCACACAATCACACAATCAAAATTACACAATCACACAATCACACAATCAAAATTACACAATCACACAATCACACAATCACACAATCACACAATCACACAATCACACAGTCACACAATCACACAATCACACAATCACACAATCACACAATCACACACTCACACAATCACACAGTCACAATCACACAATCACACAATCACACAATCACACAATCACTCAATCACACAATCACACAATCACACAATCACACAATCACAAAATCACACAATCACACAATCACACAATCACACATTCACACAATCACACAATCACACAATCACACAATCACACAATCACACAGTACACACAATCACAATCACACAATCACACAATCACAATCACGCAATCACACAATCACGATTACACAATCACGATCACACAATCACGATCACACAATCACGATCACACAACCACACAGTCACACAATCACACAGTCACACAATCACACAATCACAATCACGCAATCACACAATCACGATCACACAATCACGATCACACAATAACGGTCACACAATCACGATCACACAATCACGATCGCACAATCACGATCACACAATCACGATCGCACAACCACACAATCATACAATCACACAATCACACAATCACACAATCACACAATCACACAATCACACAATCACAATCACACAATCACACAATCACACAAGCACACAAGCACACAATCACACAATCACACTACCACACAACCACACAATCACACAAGCACACAATCACACAATCACACAATCACAATTACACAATCACACAATCACACAATCACACAATCACACAATCACACAATCACACAATCACACAATCACACAATCACACAATCACACAATCACAATCACACAAGCACAATCACACAATCGCGGTCACACAATCACAGTCACACAGTAACGGTCACACAATCACACATTCACACAATCCCACAATCACAATCACACAATCACAATCACACAATCACACAGTCACACAATCACACAGTCACAATCACGCAATCGCACAATCACGATCACACAATCACGATAACACAATCACGATCACACAATCACGATCGCACAACCACTCAATCACACAATCACGATCACACAACCACACAGTCACACAATCACACAGTCACACAATCACACAATCACAATCACGCAATCACACAATCACGATCACACAATCACGATCACACAATAACGGTCACACAATCACGATCACACAATCACGATCGCACAATCACGATCACACAATCACGATCGCACAACCACACAATCATACAATCACACAATCACACAATCACACAATCACACAATCACACAATCACAATCACACAATCACACAATCACACAAGCACACAAGCACACAATCACACAATCACACTACCACACAACCACACAATCACACAAGCACACAATCACACAATCACACAATCACAATTACACAATCACACAATCACACAATCACACAATCACACAATCACACAATCACACAATCACACAATCACACAATCACACAATCACAATCACACAAGCACAATCACACAATCGCGGTCACACAATCACAGTCACACAGTAACGGTCACACAATCACACATTCACACAATCCCACAATCACAATCACACAATCACACAGTCACACAATCACACAGTCACAATCACGCAATCGCACAATCACGATCACACAATCACGATAACACAATCACGATCACACAATCACGATCGCACAACCACTCAATCACACAATCACGCAATCACACAATTACACAATCACACAATCACACAATCACACAGTTATACAATCACAATAGCACACCATCACTCAATCACACAATCACACACTCACACAATCACACAATCACACAATCACACAACCACACAACCACGCAATCACACAAGCACACAATCACTCAATCACACAATCACACAATCAAACAATCACACAATCACACAATCACACAATCACACAATCACACACTCACACAATCACACAGTCACAATCACACAATCACACAATCACACAATCACACAATCACTCAATCACACAATCACACAATCACACAATCACACAATCACAAAATCACACAATCACACAATCACACAATCACACAATCACGGTCACACAATCACACATTCACACAATCACACAATCACACAATCACACAATCACACAATCACACAGTACACACAATCACAATCACACAATCACACAATCACAATCACGCAATCACACAATCACGATTACACAATCACGATCACACAATCACGATCACACAATCACGATCACACAATCACACAGTCACACAATCACACAGTCACACAATCACACAATCACAATCACGCAATCACACAATCACGATCACACAATCACGGTCACACAATAACGGTCACACAATCACGATCACACAATCACGATCGCACAATCACGATCACACAATCACGATCGCACAACCACACAATCATACAATCACACAATCACACAATCACACAATCACACAATCACACAATCACAATCACACAATCACACAATCACACAAGCACACAAGCACACAATCACACAATCACACAACCACACAACCACACAATCACACAAGCACACAATCACACAATCACACAATCACAATTACACAATCACACAATCACACAATCACACAATCACACAATCGCACAATCACACAATCACACAATCACACAATCACACAATCACAATCACACAATCACAATCACACAATCACACAGTCACACAATCACACAGTCACAATCACGCAATCGCACAATCACGATCACACAATCACGATAACACAATCACGATCACACAATCACGATCGCACAACCACTCAATCACACAATCACGCAATCACACAATTACACAATCACACAATCACACAATCACACAGTTATACAATCACACTAGCACACCATCACTCAATCACACAATCACACAATCACACAATCACACAATCACACAATCACACAATCACCCAATCACACAATCACACAATCACACAATCACACAATCACAAAATCACACAATCACACAATCACACAATCACACAATCGCGGTCACACAATCACAGTCACACAGTAACGGTCACACAATCACACATTCACACAATCCCACAATCACAATCACACAATCACAATCACACAATCACACAGTCACACAATCACACAGTCACAATCACGCAATCGCACAATCACGATCACACAATCACGATAATACAATCACGATCACACAATCACGATCGCACAACCACTCAATCACACAATCACGCAATCACACAATTACACAATCACACAATCACACAATCACACAGTTATACAATCACACTAGCACACCATCACTCAATCACACAATCACACAATCACACAATCACACAATCACACAATCACACAATCACCCAATCACACAATCACACAATCACACAATCACACAATCACAAAATCACACAATCACACAATCACACAATCACACAATCACGGTCACACAATCACACTCTCACACAATCACACAATCACACAATCACTCAATCACACAATCACACAATCACACAATCACACAATCAAACAATCACACAATCACACAATCACACAATCACACAATCTCACAATCACACAATCACACAACCACACAATCACACAACCACACAATCACACAATCACACAATCACACAATCACACAATCACACAATCACACAATCACACAATCACACAGTCACACAATCACACAATCACGCAATCACACAATCACACAATCACACAACCACACAACCACACAGTCACACAAGCACACAATCACACAATCACACAATCACACACTCACACAATCACACAATCACACAATCACACAACCACACAACCACGCAATCACACAAGCACACAATCACTCAATCACACAATCACACACTCACACAATCACACAGTCACAATCACACAATCACACAATCACACAATCACACAATCACACAATCACACAATCACACAATCACACAATCACACAATCAAACAATCACACAATCACACAATCACACATTCACACAATCACACAATCACACAATCACACAATCACACAATCACACAATCACACAATCACACAATCACACAATCACGCAATCACAATTACACAATCACACAATCACACAATCACACAATCACGCAATCACAAAATCACACAATCACACAACCACACAACCACACAATCACACAAGCACACAATCACACAATCACACAATCACAATTACACAATCACACCATCACACAATCACACAATCACACAATCACACAATCACACAATCACACAATCACACAATCACACAATCACACAATCACACAATCACACAATCACAATCACACAATCACAATCACACAATCACAATCACACAATCACAATCACACAATCACAATCACACAATCACAATCACACAATCACAATCACACAATCACAATCACACAATCACAATCACACAATCACAATCACACAATCACAATCACACAATCACAATCACACAATCACAATCACACAATCACAATCACACAATCACAATCACACAATCACAATCACACAATCACAATCACACAATCACAATCACACAATCACAATCACACAATCACAATCACACAATCACAATCACACAATCACAATCACACAATCACAATCACACAATCACAATGACAAAATCACAATCACACAATCACAATCACACAATCACAATCACACAATCACAATCACACAATCACACAATCACAATCACACAGTCACAATCACACAATCACAATCACACAATCACAAGCACACAATCACAATCACACAATCACACAATCACACAATCACACAATCACACAATCACACAATCACACAATCACACAACCACACAACCACGCAATCACACAAGCACACAATCACTCAATCACACAATCACACACTCACACAATCACACAGTCACAATCACACAATCACACAATCACACAATCACACAATCACTCAATCACACAATCACACAATCACACAATCACACAATCACACAATCACAAAATCACACAATCACAAAATCACACAATCACACAATCACGGTCACACAATCACACATTCACACAATCACACAATCACACAATCACACAATCACACAATCACACAATCACAATCACACAATCACACAATCACACAAGCACACAAGCACGCAATCAGTCAGTCACACAATCACACAATCACACAATCACACAATCACACAATCAGACAAGCACACAATCACTCAATCACACAATCACACAATCACACAATCGCACAGTCACACAATCACACAATCACACAATCACACAATCACACAATCACACAATCACACAAGCACACAATCACACAATCACACAATCACACAATCACACAATCACACAATAACACAATCACACAATCACACAGTCACACAATCGCACAATCACACAATCACACAATCACACAATCACACAATCACACAATCACACAATCACACAATCACACAATCACACAATCACACAATCACACAATCACACAATCACACAATCACACAATCACACAAGCACACAGTCACTCAATCACACAATCACACAATCACACAATCACACAATCACACAGTCACACAGTACACACAATCACAATCACACAATCACACAATCACAATTACACAATCACACAATCACACAATCACACAATCACACAATCACACAATCACACAGTCACACAATCACACAATCACACAATCACACAGTCACACAACCACACAATCACGCAATCACACAATCACACAATCACACAACCACACAACCACACAATCACACAAGCACACAATCACACAATCACACAATCACTATTACACAATCACACAATCACACAATCGCGCAATCACACAATCACACAATCACACAATCACAATTACACAATCACACAATCACACAGTCACACAATCGCACAATCACACAATCACACAATCACACAATCACACAATCACACAATCACACAATCACACAATCACACAATCACACAGTCACACAATCACACAATCACACAATCACACAGTCACACAATCACACAATCACGCAATCACACAATCACACAATCACACAACCACACAACCACACAATCACACAAGCACACAATCACACAATCACACAATCACAATTACACAATCACACAATCACACAATCACACAATCACACAATCACGGTCACACAGTCACACAATCACACAGTCACAATCACGCAATCGCACAATCACGATCACACAATCACGATAACACAATCACGATCACACAATCACGATCACACAATCACGATCGCACAACCACACAATCACACAATCACAAAATCACACAATCACACAATCACACAATCACACAATCACACAATCACACAATCACACAATCACACAATCACACAATCACACAATCACACAATCACACAATCACACAATCACACAATCACACAATCACACAATCACACATTCACACAATCACGAAATCACACAATCACACAATCACACAATCACACAAGCACACAAGCACACAATCAGTCAATCACACAATCACACAATCACACAACCACACAATCACACAATCACACAATCACACAAGCACACAATCACTCAATCACACAATCACACAATCACACAATCGCACAATCACACAATCACACAATCACACAATCACACAATCACACAAGCACACAATCACACAATCACACAATCACACAATCACACAATCACACAATCACACAATCACACAATCACACAGTACACACAATCACAATCACACGATCACACAATCACAATTACACAATCACACAATCACACAATCACAATTACACAATCACACAATCACACAATCACACAGTACACACAATCACAATCACACAATCACACAATCAAAATTACACAATCACACAATCACACAATCAAAATTACACAATCACACAATCACACAATCACACAATCACACAATCACACAATCACACAATCACACAGTCACACAATCACACAATCACACAATCACACAATCACACAATCACAATCACGCAATCACACAATCACGATCACACAATCACGATCACACAATAACGGTCACACAATCACGATCACACAATCACGATCGCACAATCACGATCACACAATCACGATCGCACAACCACACAATCATACAATCACACAATCACACAATCACACAATCACACAATCACACAATCACACAATCACAATCACACAATCACACAATCACACAAGCACACAAGCACACAATCACACAATCACACAACCACACAACCACACAATCACACAATCACACAATCACACAATCACACAATCACAATTACACAATCACACAATCACACAATCACACAATCACACAATCGCACAATCACACAATCACACAATCACACAATCACACAATCACAATCACACAAGCACAATCACACAATCGCGGTCACACAATCACAGTCACACAGTAACGGTCACACAATCACACATTCACACAATCCCACAATCACAATCACACAATCACAATCACACAATCACACAGTCACACAATCACACAGTCACAATCACGCAATCGCACAATCACGATCACACAATCACGATAACACAATCACGATCACACAATCACGATCGCACAACCACTCAATCACACAATCACGCAATCACACAATTACACAATCACACAATCACACAATCACACAGTTATACAATCACAATAGCACACCATCACTCAATCACACAATCACACACTCACACAATCACACAATCACACAATCACACAACCACACAACCACGCAATCACACAAGCACACAATCACTCAGTCACACAATCACACAATCAAACAATCACACAATCACACAATCACACAATCACACAATCACACAATCACACAATCACACAATCACACAGTACACACAATCACAATCACACAATCACACAATCACAATTACACAATCACACAATCACACAATCACAATTCCACAATCACACAATCACACAATCACACAGTACACACAATCACAATCACACAATCACACAATCAAAATTACACAATCACACAATCACACAATCAAAATTACACAATCACACAATCACACAATCACACAATCACACAATCACACAATCACACAATCACACAGTCACACAATCACACAATCACTCAATCACACAATCGCACAATCACACAATCACACAATCACACAGTCACACAATCACACAATCACACAAGCACACAATCACACAATCACACAATCACACAATCACACAACCACACAATCACACAGTACACACAATCACAATCACACAATCACACAATCACAATTACACAATCACACAATCACACAATCACAATTACACAATCACACAATCACACAATCACACAGTACACACAATCACAATCACACAATCACACAATCAAAATTACACAATCACACAATCACACAATCAAAATTACACAATCACACAATCACACAATCAAAATTACACAATCACACAATCACACAATCACACAATCACACAGTCACACAATCACAAAATCACACAATCACACAATCACGTAATCACACAATCACACAACCACACAATCACAATTACACAATCACACAATCACACAGTCACACAATCGCACAATCACACAATCACACAATCACACAATCACACACTCACACAATCACACAGTCACAATCACACAATCACACAATCACACAATCACACAATCACACAATCACTCAATCACACAATCACACAATCACACAATCACACAATCACAAAACCACACAATCACACAATCACACAATCACACAATCACACAATCACGGTCACACAATCACACATTCACGGAATCACACAATCACACAATCACACAATCACACAATCACACAATCACAATCACACAATCACAATCACACAATCACACAATCACACAATCACACAATCACACAACCACACAACCACGCAATCACACAAGCACACAGTCACTCAAACACACAATCACACACTCACACAATCACACAATCACATAAATCACACAAGCACACAATCACTCAATCGCACAATCACACAATCACACAATCACACAATCACACAATCACACAATCACACAATCACAATTACACAATCACACAATCACACAGTCACACAATCGCACAATCACACAATCACACAATCACACAATCACACACTCACACAATCACACAGTCACAATCACACAATCACACAATCACACAATCACACAATCACACAATCACACAATCACTCAATCACACAATCACACAATCACACAATCACACAATCACAAAACCACACAATCACACAATCACACAATCACACAATCACGGTCACACAATCACACATTCACGGAATCACACAATCACACAATCACACAATCACACAATCACACAGTCACACAATCACACAATCACACAATCACACAATCACACAATCACAATCACGCAATCACACAATCACGATCACACAATCACGATCACACAATAACGGTCACACAATCACGATCACACAATCACGATCGCACAATCACGATCACACAATCACGATCGCACAACCACACAATCATACAATCACACAATCACACAATCACACAATCACACAATCACACAATCACACAATCACAATCACACAATCACACAATCACACAAGCACACAAGCACACAATCACACAATCACACAACCACACAACCACACAATCACACAATCACACAATCACACAATCACACAATCACAATTACACAATCACACAATCACACAATCACACAATCACACAATCGCACAATCACACAATCACACAATCACACAATCACACAATCACAATCACACAAGCACAATCACACAATCGCGGTCACACAATCACAGTCACACAGTAACGGTCACACAATCACACATTCACACAATCCCACAATCACAATCACACAATCACAATCACACAATCACACAGTCACACAATCACACAGTCACAATCACGCAATCGCACAATCACGATCACACAATCACGATAACACAATCACGATCACACAATCACGATCGCACAACCACTCAATCACACAATCACGCAATCACACAATTACACAATCACACAATCACACAATCACACAGTTATACAATCACAATAGCACACCATCACTCAATCACACAATCACACACTCACACAATCACACAATCACACAATCACACAACCACACAACCACGCAATCACACAAGCACACAATCACTCAGTCACACAATCACACAATCAAACAATCACACAATCACACAATCACACAATCACACAATCACACAATCACACAATCACACAATCACACAATCACACAGTACACACAATCACAATCACACAATCACACAATCACAATTACACAATCACACAATCACACAATCACAATTCCACAATCACACAATCACACAATCACACAGTACACACAATCACAATCACACAATCACACAATCAAAATTACACAATCACACAATCACACAATCAAAATTACACAATCACACAATCACACAATCACACAATCACACAATCACACAATCACACAGTCACACAATCACACAATCACTCAATCACACAATCGCACAATCACACAATCACACAATCACACAATCACACAGTCACACAATCACACAATCACACAAGCACACAATCACACAATCACACAATCACACAATCACACAACCACACAATCACACAGTACACACAATCACAATCACACAATCACACAATCACAATTACACAATCACACAATCACACAATCACAATTACACAATCACACAATCACACAATCACACAGTACACACAATCACAATCACACAATCACACAATCAAAATTACACAATCACACAATCACACAATCAAAATTACACAATCACACAATCACACAATCACACAATCACACAGTCACACAATCACACAATCACACAATCACACAATCACGTAATCACACAATCACACAACCACACAATCACAATTACACAATCACACAATCACACAGTCACACAATCGCACAATCACACAATCACACAATCACACAATCACACACTCACACAATCACACAGTCACAATCACACAATCACACAATCACACAATCACACAATCACACAATCACTCAATCACACAATCACACAATCACACAATCACACAATCACAAAACCACACAATCACACAATCACACAATCACACAATCACGGTCACACAATCACACATTCACGGAATCACACAATCACACAATCACACAATCACACAATCACACAATCACAATCACACAATCACAATCACACAATCACACAATCACACAATCACACAATCACACAACCACACAACCACGCAATCACACAAGCACACAGTCACTCAAACACACAATCACACACTCACACAATCACACAATCACATAAATCACACAAGCACACAATCACTCAATCGCACAATCACACAATCACACAATCACACAATCACACAATCACACAATCACAATTACACAATCACACAATCACACAGTCACACAATCGCCAATCACACAATCACACAATCACACAATCACACACTCACACAATCACACAGTCACAATCACACAATCACACAATCACACAATCACACAATCACACAATCACTCAATCACACAATCACACAATCACACAATCACACAATCACAAAACCACACAATCACACAATCACACAATCACACAATCACGGTCACACAATCACACATTCACGGAATCACACAATCACACAATCACACAATCACACAATCACACAATCACAATCACACAATCACAATCACACAATCACAATCACACAATCACAATCACACAATCACAATCACACAATCACAATCACACAATCACAATCACACAATCACAATCACACAATCACAATCACACAATCACAATCACACAATCACAATCACACAATCACAATCACACAATCACAATCACACAATCACAATCACACAATCACAATCACACAATCACAATCACACAATCACAATCACACAATCACAATCACACAATCACAATCACACAATCACAATCACACAATCACAATCACACAATCACAATCACACAATCACAATCACACAATCACAATCACACAATCACAATCACACAATCACACAGTCCCACAATCACACAGTCACACAATCACACAATCACAATCACGTAATCACACAATCACGATTACACAATCATGATCACACAATCGCGATCACACAATCACACAGTCACACAATCACACAGTCACACAATCACACAATCACAATCACGCAATCACACAATCACGATCACAAAATCACGATCACACAATAACGGTCACACAATCACGATCACACAATCACGATCGCACAATCACGATCACACAATCACGATCGCACAACCACACAATCATACAATCACACAATCACACAATCACACAATCACACAATCACACAATCACACAATCACACAATCACACAATCACACAATCACACAATCACAATCACACAATCACACAATCACACAAGCACACAATCAGTCAATCACACAATCACACAATCACACAATCACACAATCACACAATCACACAAGCACACAATCACTCAATCACACAATCACACAATCACACAATCGCACAATCACACAATCACACAATCACACAATCACACAATCACACAATCACACAAGCACACAATCACACAATCACACAATCACACAATCACACAATCACACAGTCGCACAGTCACACAATCACACAATCACACAATCACACAATCACACAATCACGTAATCACACAATCACACAATCACACAATCACAATTACACAATCACACAATCACACAGTCACACAATCGCACAATCACACAATCACACAATCACACAATCACACAATCACACAATCACAATTACACAATCACACAATCACACAATCACACAATCACACAATCACACAATCACACAATCACACAATCACACAATCACGGTCACACAGTCACACAATCACACAGTCACAATCACGCAATCGCACAATCACGATCACACAATCACGATAACACAATCACGATCACACAATCACACAATCACACAATCACACAATCACACAATCACACAATCACACAATCACACAATCACACAATCACACAAACACACAATCACAATTACACAATCACACAATCACACAATCACACAATCACACAATTATACAATCACACAAGCACACCATCACTCAATCACACAATCACACACTCACACAATCACACAATCACACAATCACACAACCACACAACCACGCAATCACACAAGCACACAATCACTCAAACACACAATCACACACTCACACAATCACACAATCACACAATCACACAATCACACAATCACACAATCACACAATCACACAATCACACAATCACACAATCACACAATCACACAATCACAATCACACAAGCACAATCACACAATCGCGGTCACACAATCACGGTCACACAGTAACGGTCACACAATCACACATTCACACAATCCCACAATCACAATCACACAATCACAATCACACAATCACAATCACACAATCACACAGTCACACAATCACACAGTCACAATCACGCAATCGCACAATCACGATCACACAATCACGATAACACAATCACGATCACACAATCACGATCGCACAACCACTCAATCACACAATCACGCAATCACACAATCACACAATCACACAATCACACAATCACACAATCACACAATCACAATCACACAAGCACAATCACACAATCACGAAATCACACAATCACACAATCTCACAATCACGCAATCACACAATCACACAATCACACAATCACACAATCACACAATCACACAATCACACAATCACGAAATCACACAATCACACAATCACACAATCACAATTACACAATCACACAATCACACAATCACACAACTATACAATCACACAAGCACACCATCACTCAATCACACAATCACATACTCACACAATCACACAATCACACAATCACACAACCACACAACCACGCAATCACACAAGCACACAATCACTCAATCACACAATCACACACTCACACAATCACACAGTCACAATCACACAATCACACAATCACACAATCACACAATCACACAATCACACAATCACACAATCACAATCACACAAGCACAATCACACAATCGCGGTCACACAATCACGGTCACACGGTAACGGTCACACAATCACACATTCACACAATCCCACAATCACAATCACACAATCACAATCACACAATCACACAGTCACAATCACGCAATCGCACAATCACGATCACACAATCACGATAACACAATTACGATCACACAATCACGATCGCACAACCACTCAATCACACAATCACGCAATCACACAATTACACAATCACACAATCACACAATCACGCAATCACAATTACACAATCACACAATCACACAATCACGCAATCACAAAATCACACAATCACACAACCACACAACCACACAATCACACAAGCACACAATCACACAATCACACAATCACAATTACACAATCACACAATCACACAATCACACAATCACACAATCACACCATCACACAATCACACAATCACACAATCACACAATCACACAATCACACAATCACACAATCACACAACCACAATCACACAATCACAATCACACAATCACAATCACACAATCACAATCACAATCACACAATCACAATCACACAATCACAATCACACAATCACACAGTACACACAATCACAATCACACAATCACACAATCACACAAGCACACAAGCACGCAATCAGTCAATCACACAATCACACAATCACACAATCACACAATCACACAATCAGACAAGCACACAATCACTCAATCACACAATCACACAATCACACAATCGCACAGTCACACAATCACACAATCACACAATCACACAATCACACAATCACACAAGCACACAATCACACAATCACACAATCACACAATCACACAATCACACAATAACACAATCACACAATCACACAATCACACAATCACACAATCACACAATCACACAATCACACAATCACGTAATCACACAATCACACAATCACACAATCACAATTACACAATCACACAATCACACAGTCACACAATCGCACAATCACACAATCACACAATCACACAATCACACAATCACACAATCACACAATCACACAATCACACAATCACAATTACACAATCACACAATCACACAATCACACAGTACACACAATCACAATCACACAATCACACAATCAAAATTACACAATCACACAATCACACAATCAAAATTACACAATCACACAATCACACAATCACACAATCACACAATCACACAATCACACAGTCACACAATCACACAATCACACAATCACACAATCACACAATCACACACTCACACAATCACACAGTCACAATCACACAATCACACAATCACACAATCACACAATCACTCAATCACACAATCACACAATCACACAATCACACAATCACAAAATCACACAATCACACAATCACACAATCACGGTCACACAATCACACATTCACACAATCACACAATCACACAATCACACAATCACACAATCACACAGTACACACAATCACAATCACACAATCACACAATCACAATCACGCAATCACACAATCACGATTACACAATCACGATCACACAATCACGATCACACAATCACGATCACACAACCACACAGTCACACAATCACACAGTCACACAATCACACAATCACAATCACGCAATCACACAATCACGATCACACAATCACGATCACACAATAACGGTCACACAATCACGATCACACAATCACGATCGCACAATCACGATCACACAATCACGATCGCACAACCACACAATCATACAATCACACAATCACACAATCACACAATCACACAATCACACAATCACACAATCACAATCACACAATCACACAATCACACAAGCACACAAGCACACAATCACACAATCACACTACCACACAACCACACAATCACACAAGCACACAATCACACAATCACACAATCACAATTACACAATCACACAATCACACAATCACACAATCACACAATCACACAATCACACAATCACACAATCACACAATCACACAATCACACAATCACAATCACACAAGCACAATCACACAATCGCGGTCACACAATCACAGTCACACAGTAACGGTCACACAATCACACATTCACACAATCCCACAATCACAATCACACAATCACAATCACACAATCACACAGTCACACAATCACACAGTCACAATCACGCAATCGCACAATCACGATCACACAATCACGATAACACAATCACGATCACACAATCACGATCGCACAACCACTCAATCACACAATCACGATCACACAACCACACAGTCACACAATCACACAGTCACACAATCACACAATCACAATCACGCAATCACACAATCACGATCACACAATCACGATCACACAATAACGGTCACACAATCACGATCACACAATCACGATCGCACAATCACGATCACACAATCACGATCGCACAACCACACAATCATACAATCACACAATCACACAATCACACAATCACACAATCACACAATCACAATCACACAATCACACAATCACACAAGCACACAAGCACACAATCACACAATCACACTACCACACAACCACACAATCACACAAGCACACAATCACACAATCACACAATCACAATTACACAATCACACAATCACACAATCACACAATCACACAATCACACAATCACACAATCACACAATCACACAATCACAATCACACAAGCACAATCACACAATCGCGGTCACACAATCACAGTCACACAGTAACGGTCACACAATCACACATTCACACAATCCCACAATCACAATCACACAATCACAATCACACAATCACACAGTCACACAATCACACAGTCACAATCACGCAATCGCACAATCACGATCACACAATCACGATAACACAATCACGATCACACAATCACGATCGCACAACCACTCAATCACACAATCACGCAATCACACAATTACACAATCACACAATCACACAATCACACAGTTATACAATCACAATAGCACACCATCACTCAATCACACAATCACACAATCACACAATCACACAATCACACAATCACACAATCACGTAATCACACAATCACACAATCACACAATCACAATTACACAATCACACAATCACACAGTCACACAATCGCACAATCACACAATCACACAATCACACAATCACACAATCACACAATCACACAATCACACAATCACACAATCACACAATCACACAATCACACAATCACAATTACACAATCACACAATCACACAATCACACAGTACACACAATCACAATCACACAATCACACAATCAAAATTACACAATCACACAATCACACAATCAAAATTACACAATCACACAATCACACAATCACACAATCACACAATCACACAATCACACAGTCACACAATCACACAATCACACAATCACACAATCACACAATCACACACTCACACAATCACACAGTCACAATCACACAATCACACAATCACACAATCACACAATCACTCAATCACACAATCACACAATCACACAATCACACAATCACAAAATCACACAATCACACAATCACACAATCACACATTCACACAATCACACAATCACACAATCACACAATCACACAATCACACAGTACACACAATCACAATCACACAATCACACAATCACAATCACGCAATCACACAATCACGATTACACAATCACGATCACACAATCACGATCACACAATCACGATCACACAACCACACAGTCACACAATCACACAGTCACACAATCACACAATCACAATCACGCAATCACACAATCACGATCACACAATCACGATCACACAATAACGGTCACACAATCACGATCACACAATCACGATCGCACAATCACGATCACACAATCACGATCGCACAACCACACAATCATACAATCACACAATCACACAATCACACAATCACACAATCACACAATCACACAATCACAATCACACAATCACACAATCACACAAGCACACAAGCACACAATCACACAATCACACTACCACACAACCACACAATCACACAAGCACACAATCACACAATCACACAATCACAATTACACAATCACACAATCACACAATCACACAATCACACAATCACACAATCACACAATCACACAATCACACAATCACACAATCACACAATCACAATCACACAAGCACAATCACACAATCGCGGTCACACAATCACAGTCACACAGTAACGGTCACACAATCACACATTCACACAATCCCACAATCACAATCACACAATCACAATCACACAATCACACAGTCACACAATCACACAGTCACAATCACGCAATCGCACAATCACGATCACACAATCACGATAACACAATCACGATCACACAATCACGATCGCACAACCACTCAATCACACAATCACGATCACACAACCACACAGTCACACAATCACACAGTCACACAATCACACAATCACAATCACGCAATCACACAATCACGATCACACAATCACGATCACACAATAACGGTCACACAATCACGATCACACAATCACGATCGCACAATCACGATCACACAATCACGATCGCACAACCACACAATCATACAATCACACAATCACACAATCACACAATCACACAATCACACAATCACAATCACACAATCACACAATCACACAAGCACACAAGCACACAATCACACAATCACACTACCACACAACCACACAATCACACAAGCACACAATCACACAATCACACAATCACAATTACACAATCACACAATCACACAATCACACAATCACACAATCACACAATCACACAATCACAATCACACAAGCACAATCACACAATCGCGGTCACACAATCACAGTCACACAGTAACGGTCACACAATCACACATTCACACAATCCCACAATCACAATCACACAATCACACAGTCACACAATCACACAGTCACAATCACGCAATCGCACAATCACGATCACACAATCACGATAACACAATCACGATCACACAATCACGATCGCACAACCACTCAATCACACAATCACGCAATCACACAATTACACAATCACACAATCACACAATCACACAGTTATACAATCACAATAGCACACCATCACTCAATCACACAATCACACACTCACACAATCACACAATCACACAATCACACAACCACACAACCACGCAATCACACAAGCACACAATCACTCAATCACACAATCACACAATCAAACAATCACACAATCACACAATCACACAATCACACAATCACACAATCACACAATCACACAATCACACAGTACACACAATCACAATCACACAATCACACAATCACAATTACACAATCACACAATCACACAATCACAATTCCACAATCACACAATCACACAATCACACAGTACACACAATCACAATCACACAATCACACAATCACAATCACACAAGCACAATCACACAATCGCGGTCACACAATCACGGTCACACGGTAACGGTCACACAATCACACATTCACGCAATCCCACAATCACAATCACACAATCACAATCACACAATCACACAGTCACAATCACGCAATCGCACAATCAAGATCACACAATCACGATAACACAATCACGATCACACAATCACGATCGCACAACCACTCAATCACACAATCACGCAATCACACAATTACACAATCACACAATCACACAATCACACAATCACAAAATCACACAATCACACAATCACACAACCACACAATCACAATTACACAATCACACAATCACACAGTCACACAATCAAAATTACACAATCACACAATCACACAATCAAAATTACACAATCACACAATCACACAATCACACAATCACACAGTCACACAATCACACAATCACACAATCACACAATCACGTAATCACACAATCACACAACCACACAATCACAATTACACAATCACACAATCACACAGTCACACAATCGCACAATCACACAATCACACAATCACACAATCACACACTCACACAATCACACAGTCACAATCACACAATCACACAATCACACAATCACACAATCACACAATCACTCAATCACACAATCACACAATCACACAATCACACAATCACAAAACCACACAATCACACAATCACACAATCACACAATCACGGTCACACAATCACACATTCACACAATCACACAATCACACAATCACACAATCACACAATCACACAGTCACACAATCACACAATCACACAGTCACACAATCACACAATCACACAATCACACAATCACACAATCACGTAATCACACAATCACACAATCACACAATCACAATTACACAATCACACAATCACACAGTCACAGAATCGCACAATCACACAATCACACAATCACAAAATCACACAATCACACAATCACACAATCACACAATCACACAATCACACAATCACACAAGCACACAATCACACAATCACACAATCACTCAATCACACAATCACACAATCACACAATCACACAATCACACAATCACACAATCACACAATCACACAATCACACAATCACACAGTACACACAATCACAATCACAATTACACAATCACACAATCACACAATCACAATTACACAATCACACAATCACACAATCACACAGTACACACAATCACAATCACACAATCACACAATCAAAATTACACAATCACACAATCACACAATCAAAATTACACAATCGCACAATCACACAATCACAATTACACAATCACACAATCACACAGTCACACAATCGCACAATCACACAATCACACAATCACACAATCACACAATCACACAATCACACAATCACACAATCACACAATCACACAATCACACAATCACACAAGCACACAATCACTCAATCACACAATCACACAATCACACAATCACACAATCACACAATCACACAATCACACAATCACACAGTACACACAATCACAATCACACAATCACACAATCACAATTACACAATCACACAATCACACAATCACACAATCACACAATCACACAATCACACAATCACACAATCACACAATCACACAGTCACACAATCACACAATCACACAATCACACAGTCACACAATCACACAATCACGCAATCACGCAATCACACAATCACACAATCACACAACCACACAACCACACAATCACACAAGCACACAATCACACAATCACACAATCACGATTACACAATCACACAATCACACAATCACACAATCACACAATCACACAATCACGGTCACACAGTCACACAATCACACAGTCACAATCACGCAATCGCACAATCACGATCACACAATCACGATCACACAATCACACAATCACACAATCACACAATCACACAATCACACAATCACACAATCACACAATCACAATCAACAAGCACAATCACACAATCGCGGTCACACAATCACGGTCACACAGTAACGGTCACACAATCACACATTCACACAATCCCACAATCACAATCACACAATCACAATCACACAGTCACAATCACGCAATCGCACAATCACGATCACACAATCACGATAACACAATCACGATCACACAATCACGATCGCACAACCACTCAATCACACAATCACGCAATCACACAATTACACAATCACACAATCACACAATCACGAAATCACACAATCACACAATCACACAATCACACAATCACACAATCACACAATCACACAATCACACAATCACACAATCACACAATCACACAATCACGAAATCACACAATCACACAATCACACAATCACACAATCACAATTACACAATCACACAATCACACAATCACACAATCACACAAGCACACCATCACTCAATCACACAATCACACACTCACACAATCACACAATCACACAATCACACAACCACACAACCACGCAATCACACAAGCACACAATCACTCAATCACACAATCACACACTCACACAATCACACAGTCACAATCACACAATCACACAATCACACAATCACACAATCACACAATCACACAATCACACAATCACACAATCACACAATCACACAATCACAATCACACAAGCACAATCACACAATCGCGGTCACACAATCACGGTCACACGGTAACGGTCACACAATCACACATTCACACAATCCCACAATCACAATCACACAATCACAATCACACAATCACACAGTCACAATCACGCAATCGCACAATCAAGATCACACAATCACGATAACACAATCACGATCACACAATCACGATCGCACAACCACTCAATCACACAATCACGCAATCACACAATTACACAATCACACAATCACACAATCACACAATCACAAAATCACACAATCACACAATCACACAATCACACAATCACACAATCAAACAATCACACAATCACACAATCACGGCCACACAATCACACATTCACACAATCACACAATCACACAATCACACAATCACACAATCACACAATCACACAATCACACAATCACACAATCACACAATCACACAATCACACAATCACGCAATCACAATTACACAATCACACAATCACACAATCACGCAATCACAAAATCACACAAACACACAACCACACAACCGGACAATCACACAAGCACACAATCACACAATCACACAATCACACAATCACAATTACACAATCACACAATCACACAATCACACAATCACACAATCACACCATCACACAATCACACAATCACACAATCACACAATCACACAATCACACAATCACACAATCACACAATCACACAATCACACAATCACACAATCACACAATCACACAATCACACAATCACACAATCACACAATCACACAATCACACAATCACACAATCACACAATCACACAATCACACAATCACACAATCACACAATCACACAATCACACAATCACACAATCACAATCACACAATCACAATCACACAATCACAATCACACAATCACAATCACACAATCACAATCACACAATCACAATCACACAATCACAATCACACAATCACAATCACACAATCACAATCACACAATCACAATCACACAATCACAATCACACAATCACAATCACACAATCACAATCACACAATCACAATCACACAATCACAATCACACAATCACAATCACACAATCACAATCACACAATCACAATCACACAATCACAATCACACAGTCACAATCACACAGTCACAATCACACAATCACAATCACACAATCACAATCACACAATCACAATCACACAATCACAATCACACAATCACAATCACACAATCACACAGTCCCACAGTCACACAGTCACACAATCACACAATCACACAATCACACAATCACACAATCACACAATCACACAATCACGGTCACACAATCACACAGTCACACAATCACACAGTAACACAATCACAAAATCACAAAATCACGCAATCACACAATCACACAATCACACAATCACACAATCACACAATCACACAATCACACAATCACTCAATCACACAATCACACAATCACACAATCACACAATCACAAAATCACACAATCACACAATCACACAATCACACAATCACGGTCACACAATCACACATTCACACAATCACACAATCACACAATCACTCAATCACACAATCACACAATCACACAATCACACAATCAAACAATCACACAATCAAACAATCACACAATCACACAATCTCACAATCACACAATCACACAACCACACAATCACACAACCACACAATCACACAATCACACAATCACACAATCACACAATCACACAATCACACAATCACACAATCACACAATCACACAATCACACAATCACACAAGCACACAGTCACACAATCACACAATCACACAATCACACAATCACACAATCACACAATCACACAATCACACAATCACACAGTACACACAATCACAATCACACAATCACACAATCACAATTACACAATCACACAATCACACAATCACACAATCACAATTACACAATCACACAATCACACAATCACACAGTACACACAATCACAATCACACAATCACACAATCAAAATTACACAATCACACAATCACACAATCAAAATTACACAATCACACAATCACACAATCACACAATCACACAATCACACAATCACACAGTCACACAATCACACAATCACACAATCACACAATCACACAATCACGTAATCACACAATCACACAATCACACAATCACAATTACACAGTCACACAATCACACAGTCACACAATCGCACAATCACACAATCACACAATCACACAATCACACAATCACACAATCACACAATCACACAATCACACAATCACACAATCACACAATCACACAAGCACACAATCACTCAATCACACAATCACACAATCACACAATCACACAATCACACAATCACACAATCACACAATCACACAGTACACACAATCACAAACACACAATCACACAATCACAATTACACAATCGCACAATCACACAATCACACAATCACACAATCACACAATCACACAGTCACACAATCACACAATCACACAATCACACAGTCACACAATCACACAATCACGCAATCACACAATCACACAATCACACAATCACACAAACACACAGTCACACAATCACACAATCACACAATCACACAGTCACACAATCACACAATCACGCAATCACACAATCACACAATCACACAACCACACAACCACACAATCACACAAGCACACAGTCACACAATCACACAATCACAATTACACAATCACACAATCACACAATCACACAATCACACAATCACACAATCACACAATCACACAATCACACAATCACGGTCACACAGTCACACAATCACACAGTCACAATCACGCAATCGCGCAATCACGATCACACAATCACGATAACACAATCACGATCACACAATCACACAATCACACAATCACACAATCACACAATCACACAATCACACAATCACACAATCACACAATCACACAATCACACAATCACACAATCACACAATCACACAATCACAATTACACAATCACACAATCACACAATCACACAATCACACAATTATACAATCACACAAGCACACCATCACTCAATCACACAATCACACACTCACACAATCACACAATCACACAATCACACAACCACACAACCACGCAATCACACAAGCACACAGTCACTCAAACACACAATCACACACTCACACAATCACACAATCACACAATCACACAATCACACAATCACACAATCACACAATCACACAAGCACAATCACACAATCGCGGTCACACTATCACGGTCACACAGTAACGGTCACACAATCACACATTCACACAATCCCACAATCACAATCACACAATCACAATCACACAATCACACAGTCACACAATCACACAGTCACAATCACGCAATCGCACAATCACGATCACACAATCACGATAACACAATCATGATCACACAATCACGATCGCACAACCACTCAATCACACAATCACGCAATCACACAATTACACAATCACACAATCACACAATCACACAGTTATACAATCACACTAGCACACCATCACTCAATCACACAATCACACAATCACACAATCACACAATCACACAATCACACAATCACTCAATCACACAATCACACAATCACACAATCACACAATCACAAAATCACACAATCACACAATCACACAATCACACAATCACGGTCACACAATCACACTCTCACACAATCACACAATCACACAATCACTCAATCACACAATCACACAAGCACACAATCACACAATCACACAATCACACAATCACAATTACACAATCACACAATCACACAATCACACAATCACACAATCACACCATCACACAATCACACAATCACACAATCACACAATCACACAATCACACAATCACACAATCACACAATCACACAATCACACAATCACACAATCACACAATCACACAATCACACAATCACACAATCACACAATCACACACTCACACAATCACACAATCACACAATCACACAATCACACAATCACACAATCACACAATCACACAATCACAATCACACAATCACAATCACACAATCACAATCACACAATCACAATCACACAATCACAATCACACAATCACAATCACACAATCACAATCACACAATCACAATCACACAATCACAATCACACAATCACAATCACACAGTCACAATCACACAGTCACAATCACACAATCACAATCACACAATCACAATCACACAATCACAATCACACAATCACAATCACACAATCACACAGTCCCACAGTCACACAGTCACACAATCACACAATCACACAATCACACAATCACACAATCACACAATCACACAATCACACAATCACACAATCACGGTCACACAATCACACAGTCACACAATCACACAGTAACACAATCACAAAATCACAAAATCACGCAATCACACAATCACACAATCACACAATCACACAATCACACAATCACACAATCACACAATCACAAAATCACACAATCACACAATCACACAATCACACAATCACACAGTCACACAATCACACAATCACACAATCACACAATCACACAATCACGTAATCACACAATCACACAATCACACAATCACAAACACACAATCACACAATCACACAGTCACACAATCGCACAATCACACAATCACACAATCACACAATCACGCAATCACACAATCACACAATCACACAATCACACAAGCACACAGTCACTCAATCACACAATCACACAATCACACAATCACACAATCACACAATCACACAATCACACAGTACACACAATCACAATCACACAATCACACAATCACAATTACACAATCACACAATCACACAATCACACAATCACACAATCACACAATCACACAATCACACAATCACACAATCACACAATCACACAGTCACACAATCGCACAATCACACAATCACACAATCACACAATCACGCAATCACACAATCACACAATCGCACAATCACACAATCACACAATCACACAATCACGGCCACACAATCACACATTCACACAATCACACAATCACACAATCACACAATCACACACTCACACAATCACACAGTCACAATCACACAATCACACAATCACACAATCACACAATCACTCAATCACACAATCACACAATCACACAATCACACAATCACAAAATCACACAATCACACAATCACACAATCACACAATCACGGTCACACAATCACACATTCACACAATCACACAATCACACAATCACTCAATCACACAATCACACAATCACACAATCACACAATCAAACAATCACACAATCAAACAATCACACAATCACACAATCTCACAATCACACAATCACACAACCACACAATCACACAACCACACAATCACACAATCACACAATCACACAATCACACAATCACACAATCACACAATCACACAATCACACAATCACACAATCACACAATCACACAAGCACACAGTCACACAATCACACAATCACACAATCACACAATCACACAATCACACAATCACACAATCACACAATCACACAGTACACACAATCACAATCACACAATCACACAATCACAATTACACAATCACACAATCACACAATCACACAATCACAATTACACAATCACACAATCACACAATCACACAGTACACACAATCACAATCACACAATCACACAATCAAAATTACACAATCACACAATCACACAATCAAAATTACACAATCACACAATCACACAATCACACAATCACACAATCACACAATCACACAGTCACACAATCACACAATCACACAATCACACAATCACACAATCACGTAATCACACAATCACACAATCACACAATCACAATTACACAATCACACAATCACACAGTCACACAATCGCACAATCACACAATCACACAATCACACAATCACACAATCACACAATCACACAATCACACAATCACACAATCACACAATCACACAATCACACAAGCACACAATCACTCAATCACACAATCACACAATCACACAATCACACAATCACACAATCACACAATCACACAATCACACAGTACACACAATCACAAACACACAATCACACAATCACAATTACACAATCACACAATCACACAATCACACAATCACACAATCACACAATCACACAGTCACACAATCACACAATCACACAATCACACAGTCACACAATCACACAATCACGCAATCACACAATCACACAATCACACAATCACACAAACACACAGTCACACAATCACACAATCACACAATCACACAGTCACACAATCACACAATCACGCAATCACACAATCACACAATCACACAACCACACAACCACACAATCACACAAGCACACAGTCACACTATCACACAATCACAATTACACAATCACACAATCACACAATCACACAATCACACAATCACACAATCACACAATCACACAATCACGGTCACACAGTCACACAATCACACAGTCACAATCACGCAATCGCGCAATCACGATCACACAATCACGATAACACGATCACGATCACACAATCACACAATCACACAATCACACAATCACACAATCACACAATCACACAATCACACAATCACACAATCACACAATCACACAATCACACAATCACACAATCACACAATCACACAATCACACAATCACACAATCACAATTACACAATCACACAATCACACAATCACACAATCACACAATTATACAATCACACAAGCACACCATCACTCAATCACACAATCACACAATCACACACTCACACAATCACACAATCACACAATCACACAACCACACAACCACGCAATCACACAAGCACACAGTCACTCAAACACACAATCACACACTCACACAATCACACAATCACACAATCACACAATCACACAATCACACAATCACACAATCACACAATCACACAAGCACAATCACACAATCGCGGTCACACTATCACGGTCACACAGTAACGGTCACACAATCACACATTCACACAATCCCACAATCACAATCACACAATCACAATCGCACAATCACACAGTCACACAATCACACAGTCACAATCACGCAATCGCACAATCACGATCACACAATCACGATAACACAATCATGATCACACAATCACGATCGCACAACCACTCAATCACACAATCACGCAATCACACAATTACACAATCACACAATCACACAATCACACAGTTATACAATCACACTAGCACACCATCACTCAATCACACAATCACACAATCACACAATCACACAATCACACAATCACACAATCACTCAATCACACAATCACACAATCACACAATCACACAATCACAAAATCACACAATCACACAATCACACAATCACACAATCACGGTCACACAATCACACTCTCACACAATCACACAATCACACAATCACTCAATCACACAATCACACAATCACACAATCACACAATCAAACAATCACACAATCACACAATCACACAATCACACAATCTCACAATCACACAATCACACAACCACACAATCACACAACCACACAATCACACAATCACACAATCACACAATCACACAATCACACAATCACACAATCACACAATCACACAATCACAATCACACAATCACACAATCTCACAATCACACAATCACACAACCACACAATCACACAACCACACAATCACACAATCACACAATCACACAATCACACAATCACACAATCACACAATCACACAATCACACAATCACAATCACACAATCACAATCACACAATCACAATCACACAATCACAATCACACAATCACAATTACACAATCACACAATCACACAATCACACAATCACACAGTACACACAATCACAATCACACAATCACACAATCACACAATCAAAATTACACAATCACACAATCACACAATCAAAATTACACAATCACACAATCACACAATCACACAATCACACAATCACACAGTCACACAATCACACAATCACACAATCACACAATCACGTAATCACACAATCACACAATCACACAATCACACAATCACACAGTTACACAATCGCACAATCACACAATCACACAATCACACAATCACACAATCACACAATCACACAATCACACAATCACACAATCACACAATCACACAATCACACAAGCACACAATCACTCAATCACACAATCACACGATCACACAATCACACACTCACACAATCACACAATCACACAATCACACAACCACACAACCACGCAATCACACAAGCACACAGTCACTCAAACACGCAATCACACACTCACACAATCACACAATCACATAAATCACACAAGCACACAATCACTCAATCGCACAATCACACAATCACACAATCACACAATCACACAGTACACACAATCACAATCACACAATCACACAATCACACAATCACAATTACACAATCACACAATCACAATCACACAATCACAATCACACAATCACAATCACACAATCACACAATCAAAATTACACAATCACACAATCACACAATCAAAATTACACAATCACACAATCACACAATCACACAATCACACAATCACACAATCACACAATCACACAATCACACAATCACACAATCACACAATCACAATTACACAATCACACAATCACACAGTCACACAATCGCACAATCACACAATCACACAATCACACAATCGCACAATCACACAATCACACAATCACACAATCACACAATCACACAGTACACACAATCACAATCACACAATCACACAATCACAATTACACAATCACACAATCACACAATCACACAATCACACAATCACACAGTCACACAATCACACAATCACACAATCACACAGTCACATAAATCACACAAGCACACAATCACTCAATCGCACAATCACACAATCACACAATCACACAATCACACAGTACACACAATCACAATCACACAATCACACAATCACACAATCACAATTACACAATCACACAATCACAATCACACAATCACAATCACACAATCACACAATCAAAATTACACAATCACACAATCACACAATCAAAATTACACAATCACACAATCACACAATCACACAATCACACAATCACACAATCACACAATCACACAATCACACAATCACACAATCACACAGTACACACAATCACAATCACACAATCACACAATCACAATTACACAATCACACAATCACACAATCACACAATCACAATTACACAATCACACAATCACACAATCACACAGTACACACAATCACAATCACACAATCACACAATCAAAATTACACAATCACACAATCACACAATCAAAATTACACAATCACACAATCACACAATCACACAATCACACAGTCACACAATCACACAATCACACAATCACACAATCACACAATCACGTAATCACACAATCACACAATCACACAATCACAATTACACAATCACACAATCACACAGTCACACAATCGCACAATCACACAATCACACAATCACACAATCACACAATCACACAATCACACAATCACACAATCACACAATCACACAATCACACAAGCACACAATCACTCAATCACACAATCACACAATCACACAATCACACAATCACGCAATCACACAATCACACAATCACACAGTACACACAATCACAAACACACAATCACAATTACACAATCACACAATCACACAATCACACAATCACACAATCACACAATCACACAATCACACAGTCACACAATCACACAATCACACAATCACACAGTCACACAATCACACAATCACGCAATCACACAATCACACAATCACACAATCACACAATCACACAGTCACACAATCACACAATCACACAATCACACAGTCACACAATCACACAATCACGCAATCACACAATCACAAAATCACACAACCACACAACCACACAATCACACAAGCACACAATCACACAATCACACAATCACAATTACACAATCACACAATCACACAATCACACAATCACACAATCACACAATCACACAATCACACAATCACACAATCACGGTCACACAGTCACACAATCACACAGTCACAATCACGCAATCGCGCAATCACGATCACACAATCACGATAACACAATCACGATCACAGAATCACACAATCACACAATCACACAATCACACAATCACACAATCACACAATCACACAATCACACAATCACAATTACACAATCACACAATCACACAATCACACAATCACACAATTATACAATCACACAAGCACACCATCTCTCAATCACACAATCACACACTCACACAATCACACAACCACACAACCACGCAATCACACAAGCACACAGTCACTCAAACACACAATCACACACTCACACAATCACACAATCACACAATCACACAATCACACAATCACACAATCACACAATCACACAATCACACAATCACACAATCACACAATCACACAAGCACAATCACACAATCGCGGTCACACAATCACGGTCACACAGTAACGGTCACACAATCACACATTCACACAATCCCACAATCACAATCACACAATCACAATCACACAATCACACAGTCACACAATCACACAGTCACAATCACGCAATCGCACAATCACGATCACACAATCACGATAACACAATCACGATCACACAATCACGATCGCACAACCACTCAATCACACAATCACGCAATCACACAATTACACAATCACACAATCACACAATCACACAATCACACAGTTATACAATCACACTAGCACACCATCACTCAATCACACAATCACACAATCACACAATCACACAATCACACAATCACACAATCACAATCACACAATCACAATCACACAATCACAATCACACAATCACAATCACACAATCACAATCACACAATCACAATTACACAATCACACAATCACACAATCACACAATCACACAGTACACACAATCACAATCACACAATCACACAATCAAAATTACACAATCACACAATCACACAATCAAAATTACACAATCACACAATCACACAATCACACAATCACACAATCACACAGTCACACAATCACACAATCACACAATCACACAATCACACAATCACACAATCACGTAATCACACAATCACACAATCACACAATCACAATTACACAATCACACAATCACACAGTCACACAATCGCACAATCACACAATCACACAATCACACAATCACACAATCACACAATCACACAATCACACACTCACACAATCACACAATCACACAATCACACAACCACACAACCACGCAATCACACAAGCACACAGTCACTCAAACACACAATCACACACTCACACAATCACACAATCACATAAATCACACAAGCACACAATCACTCAATCGCACAATCACACAATCACACAATCACACAATCACACAGTACACACAATCACACAATCGCACAATCACACAATCACACAATCACACAATCACACAATCACACAATCACACAATCACACAATCACACAATCACACAAGCACACAATCACTCAATCACACAATCACACAATCACACAATCACACAATCACACAATCACACAATCACACAGTACACACAATCACAATCACACAATCACACAATCACAATTACACAATCACACAATCACACAATCACACAATCACACAATCACACAGTCACACAATCACACAATCACACAATCACACAGTCACACAATCACACAATCACGCAATCACACAATCACACAATCACACAACCACACAACCACACAGTCACACAAGCACACAATCACACAATCACACAATCACAATTACACAATCACACAATCACACAATCACACAATCACACAATCACACAATCACGGTCACACAGTCACACAATCACACAGTCACAATCACGCAATCGCACAATCACGATCACACAATCACACAATCACACAATCACGGTCACACAGTCACACAATCACACAGTCACAATCACGCAATCGCACAATCACGATCACACAATCACGATAACACAATCACGATCGCACAATCACGATCGCACAACCACACAATCACACAATCACACAATCACAATTACACAATCACACAATCGCGGTCACACAATCACGGTCACACAATAACGGTCACACAATCACACATTCACACAATCCCACAATCACAATCACGCAATCACAATCACACAATCACACAGTCACACAATTACACAGTCACAATCACGCAATCGCACAATCACGATCACACAATCACGATAACACAATCACGATCACACAATCACGATCGCACAACCACTCAATCACACAATCACACAATCACACAGTCACACAATCACTCAATCACACAATCACACACTCACACAATCACACAGTCACACAATCACACAATCACACAATCACACAATCACACAATCACACAATCACTCAATCACACAATCACACAATCACACAATCACACAATTAAACAATCACACAATCACACAATCACACAATCACACAATCACACAATCACACAATCACACAAGCACAATCACACAATCGCGGTCACACAATCACGGTCACACAATAACGGTCACACAATCACACATTCACACAATCCCACAATCACAATCACGCAATCACAATCACACAATCACACAGTCACACAATTACACAGTCACAATCACGCAATCGCACAATCACGATCACACAATCACGATAACACAATCACGATCACACAATCACGATCGCACAACCACTCAATCACACAATCACACAATCACACAGTCACACAATCACACAATCACACAATCACACAATCACACAATCACACACTCACACAATCACACAATCACACAATCACACAACCACACAACCACGCAATCACACAAGCACACAATCACTCAATCACACAATCACACACTCACACAATCACACAGTCACAATCACACAATCACACAATCACACAATCACACAATCACACAATCACACAATCACACAATCACACAATCAAACAATCACACAATCACACAATCACGGCCACACAATCACACATTCACACAATCACACAATCACACAATCACACAATCACACAATCACACAATCACACAATCACACAATCACACAATCACACAATCACACAATCACACAATCACACAATCACGCAATCACAATTACACAATCACACAATCACACAATCACACAATCACGCAATCACAAAATCACACAATCACACAACCACACAACCACACAATCACACAAGCACACAATCACACAATCACACAATCACAATTACACAATCACACCATCACACAATCACACAATCACACAATCACACAATCACACAATCACACAATCACACAATCACACAATCACACAATCACACAATCACACAATCACACAATCACACAATCACACAATCACACAATCACAATCACACAATCACAATCACACAATCACAATCACACAATCACAATCACACAATCACAATCACACAATCACAATCACACAATCACAATCACACAATCACAATCACACAATCACAATCACACAATCACAATCACACAATCACAGTCACACAATCACAATCACACAATCACAATCACAAAATCACAATCACACAATCACAATCACACAATCACAATGACACAATCACAATCACACAATCACAATCACACAATCACAATCACACAATCACAATCACACAATCACAATCACACAGTCACAATCACACAATCACAATCACACAATCACAAGCACACAATCACAATCACACAATCACACAATCACACAATCACACAATCACACAACCACACAACCACGCAATCACACAAGCACACAATCACTCAATCACACAATCACACACTCACACAATCACACAGTCACAATCACACAATCACACAATCACACAATCACACAATCACTCAATCACACAATCACACAATCACACAATCACACAATCACACAATCACAAAATCACACAATCACAAAATCACACAATCACAAAATCACACAATCACAAAATCACACAATCACAAAATCACACAATCACACAATCACGGTCACACAATCACACATTCACACAATCACACAATCACACAATCACACAATCACACAATCACACAATCACACAATCACAATCACACAATCACACAATCACACAAGCACACAAGCACGCAATCAGTCAGTCACACAATCACACAATCACACAATCACACAATCACACAATCAGACAAGCACACAATCACTCAATCACACAATCACACAATCACACAATCGCACAGTCACACAATCACACAATCACACAATCACACAATCACACAATCACACAATCACACAAGCACACAATCACACAATCACACAATCACACAATCACACAATAACACAATCACACAATCACACAGTCACACAATCGCACAATCACACAATCACACAATCACACAATCACACAATCACACAATCACACAATCACATAATCACACAATCACACAATCACACAATCACACAATCACACAATCACACAAGCACACAGTCACTCAATCACACAATCACACAATCACACAATCACACAATCACACAGTCACACAGTACACACAATCACAATCACACAATCACACAATCACAATTACACAATCACACAATCACACAATCACACAATCACACAATCACACAATCACACAGTCACACAATCACACAATCACACAATCACACAGTCACACAACCACACAATCACACAATCACACAATCACACAATCACACAATCACACAATCACACAATCACACAATCACGCAATCACAATTACACAATCACACAATCACACAATCACACAATCACGCAATCACAAAATCACACAATCACACAACCACACAACCACACAATCACACAAGCACACAATCACACAATCACACAATCACAATTACACAATCACACCATCACACAATCACACAATCACACAATCACACAATCACACAATCACACAATCACACAATCACACAATCACACAATCACACAATCACACAATCACACAATCACACAATCACACAATCACACAATCACAATCACACAATCACAATCACACAATCACAATCACACAATCACAATCACACAATCACAATCACACAATCACAATCACACAATCACAATCACACAATCACAATCACACAATCACAATCACACAATCACAATCACACAATCACAGTCACACAATCACAATCACACAATCACAATCACAAAATCACAATCACACAATCACAATCACACAATCACAATGACACAATCACAATCACACAATCACAATCACACAATCACAATCACACAATCACAATCACACAATCACAATCACACAGTCACAATCACACAATCACAATCACACAATCACAAGCACACAATCACAATCACACAATCACACAATCACACAATCACACAATCACACAACCACACAACCACGCAATCACACAAGCACACAATCACTCAATCACACAATCACACACTCACACAATCACACAGTCACAATCACACAATCACACAATCACACAATCACACAATCACTCAATCACACAATCACACAATCACACAATCACACAATCACACAATCACAAAATCACACAATCACAAAATCACACAATCACAAAATCACACAATCACAAAATCACACAATCACAAAATCACACAATCACACAATCACGGTCACACAATCACACATTCACACAATCACACAATCACACAATCACACAATCACACAATCACACAATCACACAATCACAATCACACAATCACACAATCACACAAGCACACAAGCACGCAATCAGTCAGTCACACAATCACACAATCACACAATCACACAATCACACAATCAGACAAGCACACAATCACTCAATCACACAATCACACAATCACACAATCGCACAGTCACACAATCACACAATCACACAATCACACAATCACACAATCACACAATCACACAAGCACACAATCACACAATCACACAATCACACAATCACACAATAACACAATCACACAATCACACAGTCACACAATCGCACAATCACACAATCACACAATCACACAATCACACAATCACACAATCACACAATCACATAATCACACAATCACACAATCACACAATCACACAATCACACAATCACACAAGCACACAGTCACTCAATCACACAATCACACAATCACACAATCACACAATCACACAGTCACACAGTACACACAATCACAATCACACAATCACACAATCACAATTACACAATCACACAATCACACAATCACACAATCACACAATCACACAATCACACAGTCACACAATCACACAATCACACAATCACACAGTCACACAACCACACAATCACGCAATCACACAATCACACAATCACACAACCACACAACCACACAATCACACAAGCACACAATCACACAATCACACAATCACAATTACACAATCACACAATCACACAATCACGCAATCACACAATCACACAATCACACAATCACGCAATCACAAAATCACACAATCACACAACCACACAACCACACAATCACACAAGCACACAATCACACAATCACACAATCACAATTACACAATCACACCATCACACAATCACACAATCACACAATCACACAATCACACAATCACACAATCACACAATCACACAATCACACAATCACACAATCACACAATCACACAATCACACAATCACACAATCACAATCACACAATCACAATCACACAATCACAATCACACAATCACAATCACACAATCACAATCACACAATCACAATCACACAGTCACAATCACACAATCACAATCACACAATCACAAGCACACAATCACAATCACACAATCACACAATCACACAATCACACAATCACACAACCACACAACCACGCAATCACACAAGCACACAATCACTCAATCACACAATCACACACTCACACAATCACACAGTCACAATCACACAATCACACAATCACACAATCACACAATCCCTCAATCACACAATCACACAATCACACAATCACACAATCACACAATCACAAAATCACACAATCACAAAATCACACAATCACACAATCACGGTCACACAATCACACATTCACACAATCACACAATCACACAATCACACAATCACACAATCACACAATCACACAATCACAATCACACAATCACACAATCACACAAGCACACAAGCACGCAATCAGTCAGTCACACAATCACACAATCACACAATCACACAATCACACAATCAGACAAGCACACAATCACTCAATCACACAATCACACAATCACACAATCGCACAGTCACACAATCACACAATCACACAATCACACAATCACACAATCACACAATCACACAAGCACACAATCACACAATCACACAATCACACAATCACACAATCACACAATAACACAATCACACAATCACACAGTCACACAATCGCACAATCACACAATCACACAATCACACAATCTACAATCACACAATCACACAATCACACAATCACACAAGCACACAGTCACTCAATCACACAATCACACAATCACACAATCACACAATCACACAGTCACACAGTACACACAATCACAATCACACAATCACACAATCACAATTACACAATCACACAATCACACAATCACACAATCACACAATCACACAATCACACAGTCACACAATCACACAATCACACAATCACACAGTCACACAACCACACAATCACGCAATCACACAATCACACAATCACACAACCACACAACCACACAATCACACAAGCACACAATCACACAATCACACAATCACAATTACACAATCACACAATCACACAATCACGCAATCACACAATCACACAATCACACAATCACAATTACACAATCACACAATCACACAGTCACACAATCGCACAATCACACAATCACACAATCACACAATCACACAATCACACAATCACACAATCACACAATCACACAATCACACAGTCACACAATCACACAATCACGCAATCACACAATCACACAATCACACAACCACACAACCACACAATCACACAAGCACACAATCACACAATCACACAATCACAATTACACAATCACACAATCACACAATCACACAGTCACACAACCACACAATCACGCAATCACACAATCACACAATCACACAACCACACAACCACACAATCACACAAGCACACAATCACACAATCACACAATCACAATTACACAATCACACATTCACACAATCACGCAATCACACAATCACAATTACACAATCACACAATCACACAGTCACACAATCGCACAATCACACAATCACACAATCACACAATCACACAATCACACAATCACACAATCACACAATCACACAGTCACACAATCACACAATCACACAATCACACAATCACACAATCACGCAATCACACAATCACACAATCACACAACCACACAACCACACAATCACACAAGCACACAATCACACAATCACACAATCACAATTACACAATCACACAATCACACAATCACACAATCACGGTCACACAGTCACACAATCACACAGTCACAATCACGCAATCGCACAATCACGATCACACAATCACGATAACACAATCACGATCACACAATCACGATCACACAATCACGATCGCACAACCACACAATCACACAATCACACAATCACACAATCACACAATCACACAATCACACAATCACACAATCACACAATCACACAATCACACAATCACACAATCACACAATCACACAATCACACAATCACACAATCACACAATCACACAATCACACAATCACACAATCACACAATCACACATTCACACAATCACGAAATCACACAATCACACAATCACACAATCACACAAGCACACAAGCACACAATCAGTCAATCACACAATCACACAATCACACAATCACACAATCACGCAATCACAATTACACAATCACACAATCACACAATCACACAATCACGCAATCACAAAATCACACAATCACACAACCACACAACCACACAATCACACAAGCACACAATCACACAATCACACAATCACAATTACACAATCACACCATCACACAATCACACAATCACACAATCACACAATCACACAATCACACAATCACACAATCACACAATCACACAATCACAATCACACAATCACAATCACACAATCACAATCACACAATCACAATCACACAATCACAATCACACAATCACAATCACACAATCACAATCACACAATCACAATCACACAATCACAATCACACAATCACAATCACACAATCACAATCACACAATCACAATCACACAATCACAATCACACAATCACAATCACACAATCACAATCACACAATCACAATCACACAATCACAATCACACAATCACAATCACACAATCACAATCACACAATCACAATGACACAATCACAATCACACAATCACAATCACACAATCACAATCACACAATCACAATCACACAATCACAATCACACAGTCACAATCACACAATCACAATCACACAATCACAAGCACACAATCACAATCACACAATCACACAATCACACAATCACACAATCACACAATCACACAACCACACAACCACGCAATCACACAAGCACACAATCACTCAATCACACAATCACACACTCACACAATCACACAGTCACAATCACACAATCACACAATCACACAATCACACAATCACTCAATCACACAATCACACAATCACACAATCACACAATCACACAATCACAAAATCACACAATCACAAAATCACACAATCACAAAATCACACAATCACACAATCACGGTCACACAATCACACATTCACACAATCACACAATCACACAATCACACAATCACACAATCACACAATCACAATCACACAATCACACAATCACACAAGCACACAAGCACGCAATCAGTCAGTCACACAATCACACAATCACACAATCACACAATCACACAATCAGACAAGCACACAATCACTCAATCACACAATCACACAATCACACAATCGCACAGTCACACAATCACACAATCACACAATCACACAATCACACAATCACACAATCACACAAGCACACAATCACACAATCACACAATCACACAATCACACAATCACACAATAACACAATCACACAATCACACAGTCACACAATCGCACAATCACACAATCACACAATCACACAATCACACAATCACACAATCACACAATCACACAATCACACAATCACACAATCACACAATCACACAAGCACACAGTCACTCAATCACACAATCACACAATCACACAATCACACAATCACACAGTCACACAGTACACACAATCACAATCACACAATCACACAATCACAATTACACAATCACACAATCACACAATCACACAATCACACAATCACACAATCACACAGTCACACAATCACACAATCACACAATCACACAGTCACACAACCACACAATCACGCAATCACACAATCACACAATCACACAACCACACAACCACCCAATCACACAAGCACACAATCACACAATCACACAATCACAATTACACAATCACACAATCACACAATCACGCAATCACACAATCACACAATCACACAATCACAATTACACAATCACACAATCACACAGTCACACAATCGCACAATCACACAATCACACAATCACACAATCACACAATCACACAATCACACAATCACACAATCACACAGTCACACAATCACACAATCACACAATCACACAGTCACACAATCACACAATCACGCAATCACACAATCACACAATCACACAACCACACAACCACACAATCACACAAGCACACAATCACACAATCACACAATCACAATTACACAATCACACAATCACACAATCACACAATCACACAATCACGGTCACACAGTCACACAATCACACAGTCACAATCACGCAATCGCACAATCACGATCACACAATCACGATAACACAATCACGATCACACAATCACGATCACACAATCACGATCGCACAACCACACAATCACACAATCACACAATCACACAATCACACAATCACACAATCACACAATCACACAATCACACAATCACACAATCACACAATCACACAATCACACAATCACACAATCACACAATCACACAATCACACAATCACACAATCACACAATCACACAATCACACATTCACACAATCACGAAATCACACAATCACACAATCACACAATCACACAAGCACACAAGCACACAATCAGTCAATCACACAATCACACAATCACACAACCACACAATCACACAATCACACAATCACACAAGCACACAATCACTCAATCACACAATCACACAATCACACAATCGCACAATCACACAATCACACAATCACACAATCACACAATCACACAAGCACACAATCACACAATCACACAATCACACAATCACACAATCACACAATCACACAATCACACAATCACACAGTACACACAATCACAATCACACAATCACACAATCACAATTACACAATCACACAATCACACAATCACAATTACACAATCACACAATCACACAATCACACAGTACACACAATCACAATCACACAATCACACAATCAAAATTACACAATCACACAATCACACAATCAAAATTACACAATCACACAATCACACAATCACACAATCACACAATCACACAATCACACAATCACACAATCACACAGTCACACAATCACACAATCACACAATCACACAATCACACAATCACACACTCACACAATCACACAGTCACAATCACACAATCACACAATCACACAATCACACAATCACTCAATCACACAATCACACAATCACACAATCACACAATCACAAAATCACACAATCACACAATCACACAATCACACAATCACGGTCACACAATCACACATTCACACAATCACACAATCACACAATCACACAATCACACAATCACACAGTACACACAATCACAATCACACAATCACACAATCACACAATCACAATCACGCAATCACACAATCACGATTACACAATCACGATCACACAATCACGATCACACAATCACGATCACACAATCACACAGTCACACAATCGCACAATCACAATCACGCAATCACACAATCACGATCACACAATCACGATCACACAATAACGGTCACACAATCACGATCACACAATCACGATCGCACAATCACGATCACACAATCACGATCGCACAACCACACAATCATACAATCACACAATCACACAACCACACAACCACACAATCACACAAGCACACAATCACACAATCACACAATCACAATTACACAATCACACAATCACACAATCACACAATCACACAATCGCACAATCACACAATCACACAATCACACAATCACACAATCACAATCACACAAGCACAATCACACAATCGCGGTCACACAATCACAGTCACACAGTAACGGTCACACAATCACACATTCACACAATCCCACAATCACAATCACACAATCACAATCACACAATCACACAGTCACACAATCACACAGTCACAATCACGCAATCGCACAATCACGATCACACAATCACGATAACACAATCACGATCACACAATCACGATCGCACAACCACTCAATCACACAATCACGCAATCACACAATTACACAATCACACAATCACACAATCACACAGTTATACAATCACAATAGCACACCATCACTCAATCACACAATCACACACTCACACAATCACACAATCACACAATCACACAACCACACAACCACGCAATCACACAAGCACACAATCACTCAATCACACAATCACACAATCAAACAATCACACAATCACACAATCACACAATCACACAATCACACAATCACACAATCACACAATCACACAATCACACAGTACACACAATCACAATCACACAATCACACAATCACAATTACACAATCACACAATCACACAATCACAATTCCACAATCACACAATCACACAATCACACAGTACACACAATCACAATCACACAATCACACAATCAAAATTACACAATCACACAATCACACAATCAAAATTACACAATCACACAATCACACAATCACACAATCACACAATCACACAATCACACAGTCACACAATCACACAATCACTCAATCACACAATCGCACAATCACACAATCACACAATCACACAATCACACAATCACACAATCACACAATCACACAAGCACACAATCACACAATCACACAATCACACAATCACACAACCACACAATCACACAGTACACACAATCACAATCACACAATCACACAATCACAATTACACAATCACACAATCACACAATCACAATTACACAATCACACAATCACACAATCACACAGTACACACAATCACAATCACACAATCACACAATCACACAATCACACAATCAAAATTACACAATCACACAATCACACAATCACACAATCACACAGTCACACAATCACACAATCACACAATCACACAATCACGTAATCACACAATCACACAACCACACAATCACAATTACACAATCACACAATCACACAGTCACACAATCGCACAATCACACAATCACACAATCACACAATCACACACTCACACAATCACACAGTCACAATCACACAATCACACAATCACACAATCACACAATCACACAATCACTCAATCACACAATCACACAATCACACAATCACACAATCACAAAACCACACAATCACACAATCACACAATCACACAATCACGGTCACACAATCACACATTCACGGAATCACACAATCACACAATCACACAATCACACAATCACACAATCACAATCACACAATCACAATCACACAATCACAATCACACAATCACAATCACACAATCACAATCACACAATCACAATCACACAATCACAATCACACAATCACAATCACACAATCACAATCACACAATCACAATCACACAATCACAATCACACAATCACAATCACACAATCACAATCACACAATCACAATCACACAATCACAATCACACAATCACAATCACACAATCACAATCACACAATCACACAGTCCCACAATCACACAGTCACACAATCACACAATCACAATCACGTAATCACACAATCACGATTACACAATCATGATCACACAATCGCGATCACACAATCACACAGTCACACAATCACACAGTCACACAATCACACAATCACAATCACGCAATCACACAATCACGATCACACAATCACGATCACACAATAACGGTCACACAATCACGATCACACAATCACGATCGCACAATCACGATCACACAATCACGATCGCACAACCACACAATCATACAATCACACAATCACACAATCACACAATCACACAATCACACAATCACACAATCACACAATCACACAATCACACAATCACACAATCACAATCACACAATCACACAATCACACAAGCACACAATCAGTCAATCACACAATCACACAATCACACAATCACACAATCACACAATCACACAATCACACAAGCACACAATCACTCAATCACACAATCACACAATCACACAATCGCACAATCACACAATCACACAATCACACAATCACACAATCACACAATCACACAAGCACACAATCACACAATCACACAATCACACAATCACACAATCACACAGTCACACAGTCACACAATCACACAATCACACAATCACACAATCACACAATCACGTAATCACACAATCACACAATCACACAATCACAATTACACAATCACACAATCACACAGTCACACAATCGCACAATCACACAATCACACAATCACACAATCACACAATCACACAATCACACAATCACACAATCACAATTACACAATCACACAATCACACAATCACACAATCACACAATCACACAATCACGGTCACACAGTCACACAATCACACAGTCACAATCACGCAATCGCACAATCACGATCACACAATCACGATAACACAATCACGATCACACAATCACACAATCACACAATCACACAATCACACAATCACACAATCACACAATCACACAATCACACAATCACACAAACACACAATCACAATTACACAATCACACAATCACAAAATCACACAATCACACAATTATACAATCACACAAGCACACCATCACTCAATCACACAATCACACACTCACACAATCACACAATCACACAATCACACAACCACACAACC